>NC_067398.1:723483801-723776616 GCF_016432865.1 Antechinus flavipes
ATTGAAAATTTCCTATTTTATTAAATATCGAATTTCCCTTCAGCAAGATAATGCTTCATTTTTCTGAGTAGCTGATTTTTGATTGTCTACAAACTCTTACCTCCCACAATGCTTTAATGCTTTAGTTTTTAATCCTGGGTGGTACTAATGGGCAGGCCTCAATTTTTGCTTCTGTTTCTGTATTCTTGCAGAATTGTCCCCTTGATTATGGAATTAGCTGCAATATTCCTTGGAGGTTTCATTTTAGGTCACTTTAAGGAAGTAATTTGTGGATTCTTTCAATAAATTTTACCTTCTGCTGCTCAAATATCAGGACAGTTTTCCTTGATGATTTCTTGAAAAATGTTTACTGGGCCTTTTATTGATGGTAGTTTTCAGAACATCCACTAATTACTATTTTGTCACTCCTGGTTCTGGTTTCCACATCATTTGTTTCTCCAATGAAATATTATATATTTTAGTCAAATTTTTCACTTTTAAATTTCATTTCACTGATTCTAGATGTCTAGTTGAGTCATTCATTTCCATTTGTCAAATTCAAAATTTTAGTGCATCACTTTTTTTCTGTGAGTCTTTCACCTCCTTTTGGATTTGGCAAATTGTACTTCAGAAGAATTTTTGTTCTATGGCTTTTTTTCATTTCTCCAATTTTATTTTTAGTTGTTATTTTCTTTTTCAATTTCCTCAAATTGATTTTTAAGAAATAATTATCTTTTATATTTTTTCCCATTTTCCCAATTTTGTGTCTGTGTGTGTCTGTGTGAGGAGGTGTTTCTTCTAGACATTTGCCTATTTTCAATTCCAAGCTTGGGTTCTTATTCCCAAATTGTCATAAATTTCCTTCATAATTCTTATTCCTGCAAATTTTTTCTCACATCTCTTTTTAAAGAATTTTTTAAAGCTTTTTCAAGAGAGCTTGACCTGAGTTCATATCCCCTCTGAGATTTGACTCATAGGCATTTTACCATTGTTATCCTCTTCCAGGCTTCTATTATGATCTTCCCTGACTACATAATATCTCTCTATGGTCAGAGTTTTTGGTGCTCATCTGCTCACTTTTAAAATTTGAGCTCTATTCCTTGGACACACAAGAGATGGTCTCAAGCTTCTTTTAGAAGAACAAGGGTCTCTTACTATGTGGGGGCAAGGATTCTGCAGACTTTGCCATTGGGCTGCTTGCTGAAGTTCACTGACTCCCAGGTTCTCTTCAGTGTTTGCCCTGGGGGTCTCACAGTAGAACTGCTGATGTGCTGGCTCTCTGGATGAGGACACAGTAGGCACAGTAGCTGTACTTTGGCTAAGAGCCTCTCACTAAATCCCAATGCTGGACTTCTTCTGGCTATTCCTAGATGTATCTCCTCTCCCTCCCCCCCACTCTGCTGGACCATGATCCACCTGTGCTGTCCTGTCCTGAAGGCATTCCAATATATCTTAAGCTGAAAAATTGCATTCCAAATGTTTCTGGGTTCTGTCACTCCAAAACCCAGTAGGGCACTTGATCTGCCAAAAGTGTTATGTTTGGTTTTTCGTTGAGTGCATTGATTCCTTCAATTTCTCTTTCATCACCTATTAATGAAGAAAACATTTCCAGTACAATATTGCATAATAGTGGTGTGAATGGACATGCTTGTTTAACCCTTGATCTTATTAGGAATATTTCTAGGCAATCAAAATTCACATGACTTTGGGAACGGCACTTGCAGTACAATGGCCTTCCCCAAGGAGAAGCTTCAGGGTCTTGTTGAGAAACCTCCCACATCTATGACTGAAACAAGGGAAGTCTTCTTCTCTGTAATTATGCAATATATGGACTATCTCATAAAGAACCAGGGTGTGAAATACATTTTGGGGAATGGTTCTGTAGGAGAAGGTTTGTTACTGAGTGTTGCAGAAGAGAGGGTGACAAATGGAAAGAGTAAGTTGGACCATGTGATCATCCATATACACTCCTAATTATGTATCTGTGGAGATGCTTATCAAAGCCAGAATGGCAAAAAAAAAGCTGCGTTTTTCTTCACAAACATAAATAGCTGTCAGTTAAAAATATTTATTGCATTCCCCTGTCACCATCTTAGATTCCCTCTGCCATATGTAGTCCCAGTTGTCCTGCTGGATTCAGGAAGTTGCCTATGGAGGGGAAGCCTCCTTGTTGCTTCAGCTGCTCCCCATGCTCAGAAGGAGAAATCTCCAGCCATATGGGTGAGTTACAGCAAAGAGCTCGCTTCTTACCGCCCGTGCTAGTGAAAAAGACTAAGAGGATATTCTTTTGTCTCAATTTTGCAGAAATGTCACAGTCTCTGTAAATGATTATATGAGTCAGAGAAAGAGCAAAAGTTAGGAACTTTACCCATAAGATAAAGTGTGAAAACAAGGATGCCCATTCTCACCAACATTATGAATCCTTGTACTAGAAATGCTACCTTTAGCAATAAGAGACCAAAGTGAAATTGAAAATTAATGTAAGCAATGAAAAAACTAGTATCACACTTTGCAGGAGATTTGGTATGTTTAGAGAATTCTTGAAAAATCAACAAAAACTACTTGAAACATTTTCAATACAATTGGTGGATAAAAACCAAACCCACATATATCACTGCCATTTTCATGTTATAAAAAAAGGCCAGGAATGAGAGGTAGAAAGAAAAATCCCAGATAAGTGGAAACAAGACAAAATATGTGGAAGTCAACTTGCCAAGTCAAAGCCAGGAATTGTACAAACACAATGACATGGTAAATTTTTCCTGCTGCAAAATGAGAAAGATAATAGACAGGAAGAAATTGTTCATCATCTTATTTCTTTGATGAACTGCCATCACTTACCATTTTATTCCTACATAATTTGCCATGGATATACACAAAGGTAAAGATTAAAAACAATATATACAAGTGTCTCTGCATTTGTATGTATATTTGTAAAATATGTAAATATATAAGTTTATAGATAAGGGAGTGAGAGAGATGTCTTTGCAAGAAATAGAAAGGGAGAAACAGATAGATGCTGAGAGAAAAAGGCAGAGGTAGAGATAGAAAGAAATGAATAGAGAAACAGAAATCGAAACAGAGATGTTGAGCTGGAGAAGGCAAAAGCAAAGAAAGTTACCTGATGGGGGAGTTGTATTCCACACAATATAGATTGCAGACTTTTCTCTAACTTACGGGTCTGGTTTCAGCAGAAAATTTACTCAACACTGACCAAGAGCTGAAAACTAGCAGGGTCTTCAGATATCATGGTTCATGTCCCATAAGAAACCCAGAGCCATTAGCTGACTCTGTAAGCTCCATAGGAGCCATCCAAATGCTGTTATCCCTTTCTACTGATGATCCAGTATTGCCTTTCCCTATTTCATTGTTCTAATGCTTTATGGCATTGAACAACATTGTAACAAAAAAGTCAGACATAGTGAGCAATGCTGAACAAATTGGCCTTTTCCCTCTGACATTTTAATCAACAGACTTGAAAGCAGGGATAGCCCTGGGACTGAACCTGGGACTTGTGGTCAGAGGGAACTCCTGCAGCAGGAACCATCTCTACTTAAGAAGGTCAGGTATTTAGCTGGGCCTTGTTTTCTGGGAGATACCAAAACCATTGTGGAGCAGAGTGATTTCCACAACATTAAAAGGGCATCTGCCCTTTCATGGCCATCACCTGTTTTCATCACACGGGACATGGAGTGACATCAGCTCAGATCAGGAGGTTAAGAAATGAGACAAGGGATAAGGAAATCACCACGTGGGTCACAGGACTTGTGGAATCAACACTGCATCCCAAGCTCCAAGCAGAATGGATGCTGCCATGGCTTATTCAATAGCATTGCATTTGAGTCTGGCCTTACATGGTTTTGAATCCAAGAGAGAAGGAAAAACAGGAAACCAGAGAAAAGGCGGCTTCTGTGAGAAGATCCTACAATTACAAAATTTAGATGATCCCTTAATCTCATCTGCTGCCTTAGTGGGGCACACATGGGTCTCTCCCCTGCAATGACGGCAAATTCTTGTGATCATGATAAAAATTGTAAAAATCATTTAAATAGAGGCTCAATTATGAGCTACATATGTTCTTTCTCCTGTGATGCTTATAATAACCTTATGAAGATGGTGTGATTATTATCCTTATTTCCCTGAAAGGAAAACAAAGACAGACCAAAGCATGTTATTTACCCAGTTACATAACAACTGTGTTTCTGAGGCAGGGTGTAAACTCTGACTTTCTTGACTTCAAGTCCTATTCATATCCAGTAGTCATTTACTTAGTGATAATTCATAGTAAAATTGAAGCAGTTGAGGGTAATTTGTGACATAGCTGGCATGTCTCTTTGGGTTTTTACTGCAGATGTGTCAGGGGCAATAAAAGATTTGTAAAGATCATAAACAAAGAAGGAGAATCAATGAGGAGAAAATAATAATTTTGAGGCAACAGGGAGACTGCTGGTAGAAATCAGGCGCCTAGTGTGTCATTGAAGCATTTGAGATACTAATTTCAGGTCTCATGGACCTGAAAGCTATGGTTAAAATAAGGTCAATCCAATATTCGAAATACTAGTGAAAAACTCCAACTGAGGATCCAAAGAAAACTTTTCTTTAAATTAATTGATGAAATGAAGATATTAATGGGTTATCATTTTCACTATTGAATACATCATGGAAAGGCTTGATTTCTCTTGGGATTGATAAAAAGAATATTTCCAAAACAAAAGAAACAGGTTTTCTATAAGAAACTTGCCAGCTGTTTAAGAAGTCTTTAATTAGTCAATTAAGAGTCATTTAGTATGAGAAGAACTTGGTCATGAATAAAGGGTTAGAGTGATAAAAAGGAAGTGAATCCTTCATTCAGGGAGCATCTATTCCAACAGAGGAGACAAGAATCCACACACTGTCTGGTTCCTTAAATCTAAACCTTATCAGGGGCAGTTTTGTCTGTCTCCTTCACTTCTCCCCCTAAAGAGCAAGGACTTTCCTTTATCTTGAATCGGTGTGATCCTGAGGCCTCCAGGGAGCTAGCCGGAACATTACAGTCTGGAAAACAAACTTTTTACCTGCTTTGGGAAGTGCTTCTCCCCAGGCTGTTGGAGGGGCCGTTTGTCCAGCCCATCATGTGAGCTTTGGGGAATCCACAGGGCTGGAGATGAGGCAGTGAGGGGGGGGGTCAGGCCCGGGATTTCTGGGAGCCCCTGGGGCGGAGTCCAGCCCCAGGTCAGCTGCTGACCACTGCCTACAACAGCCTGTCACTAAATGACCTCATCACCTAAAAAGGAAACATAGCCCTGGTCACCTGGGAGGGGGCAGAGCATCCACAGGACATGAGCCAGCCAGGCCAGAGACAGGGCACACGGGCCCTACTGGCTCTGAAGCGGGTTGTGGTCCCTTTAAGAAACTAGTCCTTTCAGATTGATTTATTCCTTTCTGATTCCCAATCCCTCCTGGCTGATGCATTATCAATTCAAGAAGCTAGGACCTTTGATCCTGGTCAAAAGCACCCTTTTGAATCCCAATAGGAGATCCTGGCCTATCCCAGCCACCGCCCAGGTCTGAGCCAACCTGGGCTCTCCCAGCCCCCATCGGATCTGAGCCAACTGGGGTCTCCACCCAGGGGCCCCTTTAGCTAAATCTCTCATAACAAAAGAACCAAGCTAGAGTCCTCTCTTTGCAGAGGTTCCAAACATGGCAGCCTTAAGCCCGGCATGCCAAGGTTCTCTGCCCACTGGAATACTGTTTCCGGTGCCCTCTTTGCTTTATCTAACACCTTTCACTACTATCTAGACTTTAACCTTACTTCCTATGCCCGTAATAAACCTCTTTTATCAATCTAGTTTTCAGGTATGTAAATTCTTTTATGGGGGATTCTTACACCGGCACTAAACCTCATTTAACTCCCTATCCCTGCACAGAATCCAAAGGGGTTGCAGGGGAGCTCTATTTGACTCCCGGTACCCCGAACCTGCTGCTAGACCTCATTTTCATTTGGGTACCAACATCTAGACCTCATCATCTGGCTCCCTGAGGAAGATCCCCAAAAATGAGACATAATTTGATGACCCAACAGATTCCCACCTTTTTCAGAGCACTCAGAACCAATCTGGGTTTTGAGCTATCGGTGCAGTATTCTTCTGGGAAGAATATCTGTGCCTTCTTTCGTCTCACTCTGTCTCTAAAGATAGTGGACACCCAGACCGGGTCTGGACTTCGGGCAGTATTCTCCCATGGAGAGTATTCGCATTTCAGGCAAAAAGGCCTCTTTTTGTCACACTCTATTTTTAGAGATAGTGGGACCAGGAAATCTGGAACTCTGGATGAGGTATCCTGCAGTGGACATCCAAGGCACCCGGGTCAGGCTCGGATCCTTGTTGGAGCTCTAAGCGCGTGCACAATTCTTTACGAAATTCTGTGGACTCACAGAAGGCCTCCTTTTGTCCCACTCTCTGTCTCTAAAGATACAAGAGAAGTTGGAAGAAGTCCACAGTCTAGACACTCCTGTGCTCTAAAATCCTTCCTTGAGCAGATGCTTGGCTTGAGGAAACACCTTTTGTCCAAAACTTCCTTTGCATCTCAAGGCATTTCTAAACTTTTTTATCTCACCAGAAAGCCCTGCTCTCAGGCAGGGACTCCCAGACATGAGAGGAAGTTTCTCTTTAACACCCCCCAGACCCAGGAGACACGTGGCCGTTCTGGGACCCCTCCCCCCTCGGGGGTCCCAGGTCAGTGCTCTCTTTGATCTGTTCTGGGGAGATACTGGAGAAATGATAGAGGAGCCAAGTTTGGGCCCTTTTCCCACTCCATGTTAAATGCAATGGAGTCTCTCATGGTCAGGCTGTAGCCACGAGGAGAAAGTCAGTCACTGAATTGGGGTGAGCTTGGAGCCATGTCTCTACCCAGGGCTGCTACTCCCTGGACAGGGGTGGGGCCGTCTCCTTCAGGTCTGGCTCTCCCAGCCCCCATCGGATCTGAGCCAACTGGGGTCTCCACCCAGGGGCCCCTTTAGCTAAATCTCTCATAACAAAAGAACCAAGCTAGAGTCCTCTCTTTGCAGAGGTTCCAAACATGGCAGCCTTAAGCCCGGCATGCCAAGGTTCTCTGCCCACTGGAATACTGTTTCCGGTGCCCTCTTTGCTTTATCTAACACCTTTCACTACTATCTAGACTTTAACCTTACTTCCTATGCCCGTAATAAACCTCTTTTATCAATCTAGTTTTCGGGTATGTAAATTCTTTTACGGGGGACTCTTACACCGGCACTAAACCTCATTTAACTCCCTATCCCTGCACAGAATCCAAAGGGGTTGCAGGGGAGCTCTATTTGACTCCCGGTACCCCGAACCTGCTGCTAGACCTCATTTTCATTTGGGTACCAACATCTAGACCTCATCATCTGGCTCCCTGAGGAAGATCCCCAAAAACGAGGCATAATTTGATGACCCAACAGATTCCCACCTTTTTCAGAGCACTCAGAACCAATCTGGGTTTTGAGCTATCGGTGCAGTATTCTTCTGGGAAGAATATCTGTGCCTTCTTTCGTCTCACTCTGTCTCTAAAGATAATGGACACCCAGACCGGGTCTGGACTTCGGGCAGTATTCTCCCATGGAGAGTATTCCCATTTCAGGCAAAAAGGCCTCTTTTTGTCACACTCTATTTTTAGAGATAGTGGGACCGGGAAATCTGGAACTCTGGATGAGGTATCCTGCAGTGGACATCCAAGGCACCCGGGTCAGGCTCGGATCCTTGTTGGAGCTCTAAGCGCGTGCACAATTCTTTACGAATTTCTGTGGACTCACAGAAGGCCTCCTTTTGTCCCACTCTCTGTCTCTAAAGATACGAGAGAAGTTGCAAGAAGTCCACAGTCTAGACACTCCTCTGCTCTAAAATCCTTCCTTGAGCAGATGCTTGGCTTGAGGAAACACCTTTTGTCCAAAACTTCCTTTGCATCTCAAGGCATTTCTAAACTTTTTTATCTCACCAGAAAGCCCTGCTCTCAGGCAGGGACTCCCAGACATGAGAGGAAGTTTCTCTTTAACACCCCCCAGACCCAGGAGACACGTGGCCGTTCTGGGACCCCTCCCCCCTCGGGGGTCCCAGGTCAGTGCTCTCTTTGATCTGTTCTGGGGAGATACTGGAGAAATGATAGAGGAGCCAAGTTTGGGCCCTTTTCCCACTCCATGTTAAATGCAATGGAGTCTCTCATGGTCAGGCTGTAGCCACGAGGAGAAAGTCAGTCACTGAATTGGGGTGAGCTTGGAGCCATGTCTCTACCCAGGGCTGCTACTCCCTGGACAGGGGTGGGGCCGTCTCCTTCAGGTCTGGCTCTCCCAGCAAGATTTGGGGCTTAGACGAGCTCCCCGGCTCTCAAGTTCCAGCGTGGAATCGCCAGAGGAGCCCTCGCCATTCAGGATGCGCGGGGTAAGATGGCGTCTCTCACCCTCGCTCTGGCCTTTCCTCTCCCTCCCCCATGGAGTGGGGATCACAGAGGACTCGAGGCCTTTTTCAGACCTCTCCCACGTGGCTTGGCAACCTGCCATTTAAATGCTCCATCCTGTCCCCTTCTTGGGGTACTGTACCGTACAGATTGCGGACTCAACCTTAATCTCCAATCTCCTGGAAAGTTTTCACCAACTTTTAAAACAGAACTTTGCTGGCCACGCCCCTCAGAGACCTTTACCTGGCTCTTAAAGGAGCCGCAGCTTCCAGCCCTCTGGGGAAGTGTGCTGGTCCCATATGTTTAAAGCTTCTCCCATATATTGTAAAACGGGACTCAGTTTCCCTGGTTTGATCAACCTGCCTTAGAACAGCCTCCCGTCACAGCCTTTTAGCTGGAGAAGGCTCAAAATTATGCTTTTGCATGCTCACGAGGCTGTCTACTAAAACTGGGGATTTCAAACTGCTCTCAGTTTTGTTTGGTTTTTCCCCTAGCTTCAGGGCACTCACTTAAAACCTTTTCTCAGCTATTCTTGGAGAGAAAACCTAACTAAAACAGTCTCTCTCTGTCTCTGTCTCTGTCTCTCTCTCTCTGTCTCTCTCTGGGGACTCCACGGGGCCAGAGATGAGGCAGTGAGGGGGGTCAGGTCCAGGGTTTCTGGGGGACCCTGGGGTGGAGTCCAGCCCCAGGTCAGCTGCTGACCCCAACCTGTCTCCAAATGCCCTCATCCCTTAAAACAGAAACATGGCCCTGGTCACCCGGGAGGGGGCAGAGCATTCACAGGACAGGAGCCAGGCCAGGCCAGAGAAGGGCACACGGGCCCTGCTGCCTCCCCCTCCCCAGAGGCCTTAGGGGTAAACTGGAGGCCTGTCTGTGCCCTGTCCGGGCTGGAAGGCTTCTCTCATGGCCTGGATGGCCCCAAATCCTGAGCATTCAGTTAGACTCGTTCGGGGAGAGGGGAAGAAGGCAAAGGGGCAAGTGAAGCGAAAAGGGGGGAGATGTGGAGGGCCAGGTGGGCTCCAAGGGAGCTGAGGCTCAGAGCAGGGAAGGTGCTTGTCAAGGTCACACGGGAGCCAAGGATTCTCCAGGGCTCTTGGTATGAAAGAACTCCAGGAAAAAAGAGGGAGGGGGAGGAGGGATGATGAGGTCTTCCATGGAGACCCAGAAGGGAAAAGGGAGACGGGAAGTGCAAATGCATCATGTCACAGCCAGGGAAACTGAGGCCCGGGCTCCCCCAGATTATCCAAAGATGAGTCAGGATGGGGATCTCAGGCTTCCTAACTGATTGTGCAGAGAACAGGCCGGTCCCCTCCCTGTGGAGCCCAGTGCCAGGGAAGGCCTCTCGTTGGCAAAGGAAGCGGGGCTCTCGCTGAGGGGCATCTACCAAGGAGGGAAGTGGGGGCCCCCAAAATGCCCTGGGCCTTCAGCGGGCTCTTTATCCTGGAACTAAAGGAAGGCCCCCAGGGCTCCCTCGCCCCCACTTTTGGGGCCTTCCCAGCTCCATTTTCTAGGCCTTCCTTCCCTTCCCCAGGCATTGCCCGAGCCCCAGGTCCTGCGGGGCCACCGTGTTCTCCCCTTCCTGGCTGCTCCTTCCCAGAAGCCTCTTCTCCCTCTGGTGAGGGGGATGATGGGAATGATTTCCAACCACCACAACAACAATAAATGGCGTTTTTTGGCCCTTTAAGGTGAGGAAAGTCCCCTGTGTGTATATACGTGTCCCTGTACGTGTACGTACTTGTATAAATGCACGTGGACATATGTTCTTACACACACTTTGTTTCCTTTGAGCTCCGGAGGCTTAGCTCAGGTGCCTCGAGCTTCCCGGAGACTCCTCTGCTCCCCAGGGGTGTTCTCTGTCCTGAATACAGGAGGTCCTGGCGCACAGTAGGGGCTTAACTAATGCTTTTCCATCGCTCCTCCCCTCCTACTTCAATTCTCCTTTGGCTTTATTTTCATTTTCTTGTTCCGCCATTTTTCAATCACATCCCACACTTTCTGACACCTTTTCTGATTTTCTTGGCAGTAATCCTGGGGTACTTTGTCATATCCTTCTCCAGCTCATTCTATACACGAGGAACTGAGGCAAACAGTGACTTGGCCAAGATCACACAGACAGGAAATGTCTGAGGCCGGATTTGATCTTAGAAGATGTTTCCCAGACCCCAGGGCCGGGGCTCTCACCACTGCCCCACCCGCTGCCCCTTCTTCCTTCAGTTCTGTGCATGTTCCATCTCCCCCAGGGGAATGTAACCCAGAGGGGGAGGGCTGTCACTCTTACTCGGTGTCTAATAAATGCGTGAGGGGGGATCGAAGGCCTCTCCAGCTTTGGGGGATACACAGAAGGAATGTCCCAGCCTGAGGAGGCCTCCAGGGCTGGGGAGCGGCTAGAACGAACCCACGTCCCAGGGAGTCCCCGGACCCTTGGAAACGCGAGTGTGGGGGAATGTCCTGGCGCCTCGGGCCTGCTCTCCCGCGCTGCAATAGTAACTGCCGTGTATAAAGTGCCCACTATGTGCCAGGTCCCGTGCTGAGCCATTGACAGATATTAACTCATTTACTACTAATACTAATAACGACTGTTTATGCAGCACATCCTGTGAGCCAGGCCCTGGGCTAAGGGCTGCACAAGTGCCTCATTTGACCTCACTGCACCCCCAGGAGTTAGGTGCTATTATTACCCCATTTTACATCAGGGCAAACTGAGGCAATCAGAGGGGTTTCCCAGGCTCCCACAGGCAGCAGGTGCCTAAGGCTGCAGTGGGACTCGGGTCTCCCTGGCTCCAGGCCTGAGCTCCATGTTCTGCCCCACTGAGCTGCCCCTTCCAGGCCAGGCGTCCCTGGAGCTCCTGACTCAGCCCTTGCCTCCCCCCTTAGCTTGGCTCTCTCCCTTCCCAGCTCAGGGGTCAGAGAACAACAGACTTGGGCAGGACCATGGAGAGCCCTGGGCCCCTCCCACAGCCCCCCCTGTTCTGCCTGAGGCTGCACCAGATCCTGGACCTGGAGCCAGGAGCCCTCAGAGGGCCTGAGTCCGACCCCTCCTGCTCCAGAAGAGGCCCAGGGAGGTCAGGGATCTCAGCCAGTCACAGGGATCAGCTGGGATCCCCCGGGGGTAAATGATGGTGATCAAAGGAGCCTGTGCTGAGAACTCCCTCTGGGGGATCAGTGTGGGAACCAAAGGCCACAGCAGAGCTCTGAGAGCTCCTGGTCCCGGGTTCTAACGGCAAAGAGGCCCAGGGAGGGGATTCAGCCTCAAGGCCATGGAAAGGGGCTTAGGGAGCCCTGGCAAAGCAGGGGCAACGTGGCCTGTCCTTGTACGTTATTCCCATCGATGCAGGGATCTGGGGTCCGGATACGGGCAGCCCTGAGCCCTCGGGAGTCCCGGTTTCCTTCTGTTTTAGGAGCTGGGATCACGGGGGAGGCAGCGCCCGGAAAGTCGTTCCCTGCCAGGGAGGAGGATGGGCCCTGATGAGACGCACCCCAGATGCCTGGTTCTGAGCCCTTGCCCGCTGGGCCTTCTCTGTGGGGAAGGAAAGGAACAGCTGCCCTGCTGCCCGTCCCCCGGGGCATCGTGTGCTCCCCTTTATAGCCAGAATGGCCGAGGTCTCCTCACTGTTCTGGATGGGCCGCAATGGTCCCCTCAGAACCCGGAGGTTCAGTCCCACCTCGTCTTTCCCAGAAATTCATCCCAACATCCCCAGCTAAAAGGGGGGCCTGAGGAGGGTCAGAGTGAAAGGGAACAAAGTCCTGGGCAGTTCCAGGAGTTCCCTGACAGAGGGGGAGGGCTGTCTGAAGTCTCCTTGCCCAAAGGGCTCCCAGCAGGATCCCGGATTAATCCTGGAAACAAAGTCCTTCAAAACCACTGGTCTCTGCCATAGCTTCTTTATTCACAAATGTCCCAGGCCATGTTTGGGTGCTTGTATGTGTGCGAGTGTGTGTGTGTGTTAAATGAAGCCCCCCTCGTTCCCCCAATTTCCTCTGCTGGGAGCGCTTTGGGGAGACCATACTTCACAATGAAGCTTTGGTTTAATGTTATTTTTTCCCCGGGATTTGCTCCAAAGTGGGAAGAATGAGCCCCTGAGAGGACCCTGACCACCCCATGGGGAGGTCAAGAGCCAAAAATGGATCTTCCATGGGAAGGGTCTCACATTGGACAGGGACAGTCAGGGGACAGGAGGCAAGTTCAAATCTGGCCTCAGGCACTTACTGGAATCACTTTGTCGCCCAAGGCAAGTCCTTCACCTTATTTGCTTCAGTTACTTCATCAATTAAGGGAGGTGCAGGGGGAGCTGCAAAGCCCTCTAGGAAAACCTCAACATGGGGTCACTGAAGATTAGACCTGACTACAATGAGTGAACCTTGCTCTGGGCCCATTTCCTAGATCCAGAGAAGGAAGGGACCAAACCAGCATCACAAGGTCTCTGTGGTCCCTGCTAGTTCTGGCTATAGGATCCTTTGCCTTCTTGTAGATAATCAGGTTGGGAAGATGGCCTGGGATCCATTAGGCAAAGGCATATATACCAAAGTATTTCATATTAGACTCTGTTCATTTTTCTCCCACAGCTCTGACTGGTTTTCACTGCCAGGAGCAGCAGCATCACTTCCCCCAGGATTAAACTGATCTCTTCAACTGGAATCACCAAGCAAAGAGCCCCATCTCAGCCACTCGGGTCCTTCTCCCTCAGACTGGAGGGCTCAAAGATGGAGCTATAAGCTCTGGTCCAAAGGGTTTCTGACTGCAAGAACTCCCCCGGGGAACATATCTAAAAACAGTGGTTGGGAGTAGGAAGGGAATTAGCTTTTGGATAAAATCTCAGGATTGTTCTGCTCTGAATGGTATAAAGGCAGACCAGTCATTCTAATCTCCTGGGAGTCATTTCTCATCTGTAAAGCAGAGATTTCATGAAAGATTTCCTCCAAATTTTCCTTCAAAAGATGTCCAAACGGGACTTCGTAAGTCTTTACTCCCATCACCAAAGAGCAAAGTGTATCTTTAGATCCTGTGATTTCCACCTTCTCAGGTGGGGAAGATGGGCCTGCAGGTGTCTCTGTTCTAGTGGTTGGAGATTGGAAATCTGTCATCAAAATCCTGGACTGAGGAACCTCTGCGGTTCCTTTCATCTCTAACTAATGGATGTGATAATCCTCCATAAAGAGTGAGAACCACCAGCAGAGGAAAACTAGGGGCACTGGACTTTCTCTAATGACGCTTCCAAATGGATGACACTGCGCCCTGAGCAGGAGACCTGGCTCACACGGACCTGGTGCAGGGAACTGGATGAGCAGCAAGGCTACAATTTTACAGACTTTTAGGGAAATTCTCATCTGTGAAGGATTTAGTAAATCTTGTGACCTACAATAGAATATTTCTGGAAGTTTCTTCATCACAGGTGATTGATTGAATTCAGGTCACAAAACTATTTTCCTACAAAAGGCACCTCTGGGATGGAGCCTGACTTGGAACAGGGGAAAGAGAGGTCAAAATATAATTTCGCACTTATGATTTCCCCTGGACGCAGGGACTCAGCTGGAGATGCCGCAGGCAGTCTGGTCCCCGGAATTCTTCTGAGACTGAGACTTCTCTGCGGAAAATGGAACAAGAGGAATGGAGCCCATCATTATCTAAAAATAAATGTACCGGGAGACAGAGAGAAAGTATATAACGGTCACTCATCTCGCACCATTGTCCTTGTCCTGCACATGGACCTGGCTGATGTCCCTCTGTTTCCTCCAGTGTGACCTGAGATCAGAGCCCGGGCTTCTGTAGAGAGACGGGTCGTGGCTGGTGGGGAAAAGTCCCTCCTCAGTCCCTGCCTCAAGCAGCTGACTCGGCTGTAGCATGAGTAGTCGCTCCACTTCCTCAGCATTAAAGCTCTGGTTACTGTTCAGGGGGATGTGGCCCTGCATTGTGAGAAGCATTTCTCACCTCGTTCCTTCCCTTGCTGTGTGTCTGTTGCTGCAGCTTCCAGGCTCTGGGCAGCTTTGCTTCAAAGACACTCAACACATAGCTTACATCCCTGGAGATGTGGAGATTGGCTTCTTTCTCCCCCTAACCTTACCTGGAATGAGCAACACAACAGGAGCAGCACAATTTCAGAGTCCTCCTTACAAGGCTTGTAGGGCTTTTCTGTAAGTGTCTCTCTGTCTGCCTGTGCTCATTTTCACTGGGAGGATGTGGGAAAAGTCCTCATTGCTCAGTCTGAGTCGGGGCGCTCCCCCCTCTCCCTGTTTCTTACTGTTTGTTTCTTCTTGGCAGCTTTCATTCTGTCTCCTTAACGTCACAGTTGAAGAAAGAAAACCCCTCTCCCCTCCTTTCCCTTCCCATTCCCCATCAAACAGGCCGTGCCCAGGATTCTCCCTCCCTACCAGGCTCAGTCTCTTGTCTCCCTCCCCTCCCGGCCATCCTGACTTCATGTAAATAGTGAAGGGTTAATGGCCTGAAGCAGCAGAAGTGCTTGGGCCCCCGCTGCCTTTCTAAACTAGGATAGAATCATTGCTGAGTGTGCAGAACCTGAGCAAGGGGAAATCTGGCCGTTCCCAGGAAGGGAAGCTGTGTCTCCTCCCCAGCTTTGCCTATCTGACAACAAGAGAGCAGCCCTTGTTAGGAAGCCATGGGACCCCTTCTTCAGGAAATTTAGGGTTGGGGATAATTCTACTCCTCCCACCTCATTTATGACTGGGAATTATGACCTTATGTTTACTCCTTCCTGCGGGTGAGTGAATTTATCATTAGTTTCTATTTTTTTAGGTACAAAGTAATATGATAACAAAAGTCAGGGTATCCCAGCTTAGGGAATCTCAAAAGTACTGAGTACATTGGGACTGATGGAGCCTGGAACTGAGGGCTGGGAAATTTGACTTTATTTGGGAAAGACAGAATTGTGCAGGATGGAGTGCTAGCAAGTTCCCAGACTTGCAAATGGCTTTAGGAAATGCCTGTTCCCTCTCAGTGATGTCTGGAGAATTCTGTTTTCTCCAGGGGGTGTGACAGGGGCTGCTTTTACTTTCTCAAGCTAACTCTTCTTTAACTGAATGAACCAGGGACAGGTGGGCATGTTTACTTTCTGGGATTTTGACAAGGCATCCTGACCTTCCTGCTGCTGCCTAGGTCTTAGTTTTATGGTTTGTCACTATCACCTCTTTGCAAAACCCTCCTTTACATGGCAGGATCTCAGTATATAGCCGTGTGACACTCAAATATAACCTTTTGTAAGTCTGCGCTGTAGTAAAAAAATTCAGATTCCTCCCCCGATTTCTGGATGGTTTTCCTCCATCACATCAGAGAAGCTGATCGGCTATTTACTCTGCCCTCTGCTTGTTGAAGACACACCATGAGTTTCACTGAATGGTTCTCTGGCAGATAAGAATTCTTTTCTGAAACTTGTTGTAGCCTTGTGTCATTATTGAATCCCTCTGGATTCTTTTTTTGATTTGAATTTTTCTTTGTACTTAACAAATAAAAATTCTCTATCAATCAATAGTCATAAATTATAAATATTTTATAACAATTGTGTATATTTTTTTCTAAGAAACAAGGCCATTAAATGATATGATTTACTCGTTATTCTTTTATTGCCTCAGTATGCTTCTTTTTATTCTATTTGTAGTTAATCATCTAGGAAAAGTGAGAAGTTTGACCTAAAGGGAGAAGTTTCACCAACCATTTTGAAACATTAAATAACAATCCTGTCCTAAATCAAATGCCCTTTTATGTTTTATGAATTATTTGATTTTTACCTTGAGAACTGCACTCCATGCAGAAGGTAAGGCCTCCATATTGTCAACACTGATGATAATTTGATGCAAATTGAATATAAGTCACAGTACCTTATTTCTTCCTTCCATCATACTCTAAAGCTTCTAGAGTCAACAACTATCCATGTCTTCTTGTGGAATGAGTGAATGCCTCAAGCAAACAGAGTTACCTGAGGACAGAGAGCCAGTAGTCCTCACATTACAAATTACAAAAAGAAAAGAATATTAGAACAATGTGTATGGATAGAGGCTAGATTGAATTCAAATGGAAGGAGCTAAACAGCTATTAGAATCCTTCACTTTAACTAAAAGTTGGGAAAGTCCCTATTCTGAAATGAATTATTTGTGAGGTTGTATTAATGTTTTTTTTTTAACATTTACCATTAATTCACCAGAATTATGGAAATCACTTACCAGCAACTCTTCATGCCCGCCTTCACTCTACATGAGATTAACAGGAATCCCAAACTGTTGCCCAACATTACCCTGGGATACAATATGTACAACATCTATTCCACTGAAGAAAGGACCTTAGAGAGCTACCTGTGGTGGCTGTCTGGAACAGACCAGATCATCCCTAATTACAACTGCAGAAAGGGAGGAAAGGTTGTGGCTGTCATTGGAGGAGCCACGTCAGCTCTCTCTGTTCAGATGGGGACCCTGCTTGACCTCTACCGTTTACCCCAGGTGAATGAGATAGAACCTAATAGATTATCTCTTCTTCTGTAAAACCTAGTAGTCAGAGCAGTAGTATTGGAAGTAAATGTAGCAGGAGCAGCAGCAGTAAAATAAAATGCATCTCTGTGTACCTTTAAAAATTAAAAAATTGTTTTACATATGCATTGCTTTTGATCTTCACAATAAACTCATAATGAAGATAGTCTAACTCCCCTTTACAGTGGAGACTACTGTGACTGAGAAAACTTAAATTGTTATCATGCAGCTAGTGATTGACTGTGATACTAATTAATTCAGGTCTTCTTAGAACACTTTAACTCTCTAATGACTGAACAAAGCTGCTGTTTTCATCCTCAAGGAAATTGAATAACTCCTGCAATATCAACCCTATTGTAAGACAACAAGCCAGTTAGTTTTCAACCCAAGAAAGTATCTGAAAGCAAAATTAGTTATATTTGCCCATTACACAGATAACTTCAATAATGATTGGAGAAGTTAAAGTGTTTACTCAACACTACACAATTCACTGGTGGAAGAAAACTGATTAGATCTTACCATTCTTGACTTTAAGTTGAATGATCTTTCAGGCTTTTACATCTCATTCTAGGAGCTTCATTATTCATAATCATAATGTTATTAGTCCAGAGATTATTGAGATGAGAATTATTTATAAAAGGAAACTGAGCATGAGCACTGATGTATAAGGTGCTTGTTTTGGGGGAGCACTGGGAAGCCTGTCCACACAGCTGCCCTAAGAACTCCATGAGTACATTTATGAATGTACAAGAGTTTGAAAACATTCCTGACATTGTTCTCAAAGAGGAACCTAACAATTAATGGACACAGAAGGAAAGCAGAAACATAACGGTGTGAGGAATGACATTTCAGAAAGCACCTCATGTTTTCTAAACTGAAAAGCGACCTCTCTGAGAACTGTAGTTTCAGCTGCTTAGTGAACTTGGTCAATGGTGAGTCAGAGGAGTGACTGCTTTTTGTGTTCAGAAGCAAGAAGAAAATTAGGGATGATTTCATGGAGGAGAAACAATGAAAATTTAGATGGTTTCATTTAAAGGAAATGGAGGTCAGTTTGGAATATGGAACTATGCATATAAAGAGTGAAGGACTGGAAGCCTCTCTCCATTTATATCCACATTTCTTATTTTAAAGATTGATTGAACCTAAGATTATTTAACTACAATTTAACATTATTTAACTATAATTTGTTTAATGTCCAATATTTCAGATTCTATATGTAAGGTCTTTGGAGAAAAACCCATTGGGATCTTTGGTGTCTCACTCACATTGAAACTATAAATAGTCCTGACCATATACTTGGAGAATAGTAAAAACAAAAACTTACAGGTTCAAAGAGCATAGGAATTAACTCTAGATGTCTTTGTGGAAACATGACTGAAGTCTCTAATTGAGGGAATCATGAGAAAGAGTTCATCTAGCATCTTTGTAGCCAGATAATAAAATAGAAGGAAGTCTGGTCTAGAGTTCCATATGGAATTATTTTCCTTTGATTCTGATCAGAGAGAATATGGCAGGATAAGTTGAATAAGTCTCCTTGGCCAATCAGGCAGCTTCTTTCCTACTGTGCTGTGTGGGTATATATTTGACCCTCAGATCTGAAACACTATTTGTCATAGATAATTTGAATTTTCATCAGCCTCTAATGAAGTCCATGAATATCTGTTTTTTGTCAATGAAATAAATGTTCTTGCCAAAGATTGTGGTCATGGTTAACAAATTTGGGGGCAGATGTTTTGATGTCTCATGGAGAATAAACAATACATTTCAAGGGATAAATGGAGAGACTTTCAGAGGGAAACTGTCATCTAAGATAAACTTTACAATAAAATCTAAAACTTTCTTCTAACAATAAATATGCCAGTTTGAATGAGTATATTTTACTTTAGCTCTCTCAGCAGCAGCATGCACCTGCTCATCTGTATTTTTTTTCTCATCCAGATTACTTATGGTCCTTTTGATCCCAGTCTTGCTGACAAAGTCCAGTTTCCTTCCCTCTATCAGATGGCCCGCAAATCCTCTTCTCTTCACCGAGCAATTGTCCGCTTATTGGTATATTTTCAATGGAACTGGATAGGCCTGATTGTCTTTGATGATATGAGAGGTGAGGAATTCCTCAGGGCAATGAGAGAGGAAATGAAGAATACAGTTTGTATGTCCTTCACAGAGAAGATCCCTCTCAGTGACAGAAAAACTAGGAAGACCTCTGAGGCCTTCATGTCCAGGATCCTAATTTCAGAAGTCAAAGTCATTGTCATCCATGCTGACACAGATTCATTTACGATTATGAGAAACTCATCAAGATTCTTATTTCCAACCAAGAAGGTGTGGATTGCCACATTTCATTCAGACACTACAACAAGAGCCTTGTACGATTATGGTTTTACTTTCCATGCTTCTCTCTTCTTTGCACACTTGGTTACTCCAATACCTGGGTTTGAGAGTTTTATCTCAAATTATGTATCTTCTTCAAATAAGAGGTTTCGTCTTCTTAAAGAATATAGGCCATCACCTTTGAAATGCTCAGATCAACCAGATATCCCAGAGCAAGATTTATATTTACCAAATGCCTCCATGGAACATTTACCTTTTTACCCTGTGGGCACGACAACATCCACCTTGAGTTACAACATCTACAATGCTTTTTATGCTGTGGCGTGGGCTCTCCATGAAATAGTGATGAAAAGATCCCTGGGAAATGAAGAATCTGCATTGCCTCATCCATGGCAGGTAACATGGAAAGTGGGGTGCCTTTTTAGTGATGATTTTTTGAGTATGTATTTTAGCAAGAAGTGGGACACCGGAGACATTGAAGACTTTTCAATTTCTAAAATGATTCTGATTGTATATTCCTCAATGATTTTATTGTTGGTTTCCAATATTTGTCAAATTGCATATAAAACTAAAATTAAACTTCTTTCCGAGAGTCTTAGAGATGTAAATAAGCTTACATTTTATATTTCCAATTCAGTTCTGGACTTTTTTTATCATAAATATTTGAAGACACTTTATTTCATTGGGAACCCTTTTTTTTTTCCTGAAGGACTGAACTGAGGTTTTCTGGGTAGGTGATTCTTAGTTGTAAGCCAGATCCTTTTTTTTTTTTGCAAATTTATCCTATTCCAAGCACTCTGATCTTTCAATTAAGAAAATGAGGGCTCTTTTGTCATCCTGACTGTAGCTCCAACATATAGATGTGCTTCTTTCTGCATCCTTGCACTATTTGCTCCTTTTTTTGGAGATCTAGAATTGGGTTAAAATGTCCCTGGTGATTTCCTCTGGGGATCTTTTTCAGTAGATGATCTGTGGCTTCTTTCATACTCTATTTTACGTTCATTTTCTAGAATACAAGAGAAATTTACTTGATATTTTCTTGAAAGATAGAATCCATGTTCTTTTTCATTGTAGAACTCATGTAATCTCATAATGTTAAATGGTCTCTCTTCTCTCTGTTTTCCAGTTCAGCATTTTGTATGGGGATATTGCCTATTGTTTTCCATTCTTTTTCCTTTTGGCTTTTTCTTTTATTTCTCAAGATGTCATTAAGTTCTACCTTCTTGGTTCTAATTTTTAAGGAGATATTCTCCTCAGTGTTCCTCTGTATTTCCTGTTCAATTTATCCAATTCTGATTTTTAAGGCATTTTTCTCCTCTATTGTCTTTTTCTACTTTCTTTTACATCTGTCTCATTTCTCTTCATAATTATGTCTGTACCTCCCTTCTGAAAAATTTTAAGCCTTCTGTGACTTTTGGACCAATTCTTACTTATGTTGCAGATTTAGTTGATAAAAGAGTTTTAACGTTGTTATTTTCTTCTTAGTGTGGATTTTTCATCTTCCTGTTCATCATAGTATTTTTCTATGATCAGAGCCATTTTCTGTTGTTTACCAATTTCCCCAGGTGATTATTTGACTTTACCTGTTTACTAGAGTAGTGCCCTGTTTCCAGGGTAAAAGAGCCAATGGCCCAAGCTTCAAGAGTTTGTACAGCTATTTGCAGAGATTCTTCAAAGAAGTTGGATATTTCACTTCTTCCAAGGTTGTCTGATCTTAGAAGAAATGTGTTTATTAATGTCCCGGCCTCTATTCTGTTCTGTGAGTTACCACAAGCACTTTTTCCTGCCCTGCAATTGTGAGGAGATCCATATTCTGCTGTTGCTAAATGTTGTCATGTGCTAGTTCTCTTCCTCACTCTCAAACTGTGAGCCAGGAAGGTGCGCTCGATCTGGGTACTGGCAAAGCAACTGAGTTCTGGCCCAGTGCTTTAAAAGAGATCCTTTTAATACCTTCTGACAAGCTCTTCAACCTCTTACCATGTGTGGTCTAAGAACTCCTGCAATGGCTGCCACTTCTGCTGTTTCTTGGCGTGTTGTGTATTCAGTAGCTGCTGAATTGAGCTCCTGCTTTACACCAAGTGCCTTTAATGTCACACAAATGGTTTGATAGTTTATCCTGGAGATGGGAGAAAACCACTTCAGATTATCAAGGATGGGAGAGCCACGGTCAGGCCTGCACTTCAGAACAGTCCCTTCCAAGGCAGGTGGGAGGGCAGAACAGGAGAGGTTTAGTCAGAGGCATCCATCAGGAGGCTGTTGCAATAATCCGGATGTGAAGTCATAAGGATGTTCCAGGAGCAAAGAACAGGAGGGGAACATATTAGAGAGACCTTGTCAATAAATTAAATAAAGGGGGTGGGAAACAATGAGGACTTGAGTGTGAAACTGAAACTACAAACCTAGGAGATGCAGGCAACCCTGCGGGTGTCAGAGGGTCATTTCCATGTCCCAGAAGAAATTCAGATTTGATCCCACCTGAAAATAAGAGCACGAGACTCCATAAAATCTTGTGTACAATTGCCGTTCCCTCTGGTACCGCTCATGGATAAGCATTTCTCCTCTTTTACAGCTGCACTCCTACCTCAAGAACATCCAATTTGAGAATATTGTTGGTGAGCAGGTGTTTGTGGATGAGAACAGACGCACAGAGGCTCACTATGCCCTTATGAACTACATATACTTCGATTATGATAATGGTCATGTTCTCTACGTGGGGGACTTTATCCCAGAAGCTCAGCTCGGTCAAGATTTTACAATTTGTGCAAATGTCATAGTGTGGAACCCGTGGAGTTCAAAGGTCAGACACATTTTTAATGTTACTTTATGCTCCTAAACAGAGAAGCAATCCCTGACTTATGTGGTGCACTCTCCATTACTGACAGGTGCAGCTGAGTGGGAAAATGGCTAGACTGTAGGCCTGGTTCTGTTTCACTTATCATAAATTCATGCATGTTTCCCCTCTTTTCTCTGTAGCAATCCTTTTTATCATTTTTACAGCATTATAATGCTTTATTATGTTTATATACATCTACATAGGTATATTGTTAAACACACAGAAATTTTGTTGCATATATATACATATATATAAATTTATATCTATGTATTCACAGAGATATCTATAAATATAATACCATTTCATATTCCCATTTTTTGCCATTTCCAAAGCGGGCATGAATATATTGTAATTTGTCTTTCTTTTCAACTTATATAGGAAAGAATGAAAAAACCTTTAGCTTGTATGCAGCACAACCTAGAAGATTCAATATATAACCATAACTTTCCATTTCACATTGCTTACTTTTTCCCCAAAAAATGTATCTGTCTATCTATCAGTATGTGTGAATATGTGTGTGTGTGTGTGTGTGTGTGTGTGTGTGTGTGTGTGTGTAAAACAAAAGTATCCATGTTCTATCTTTTTGGGGAGGTAAATTGTTTATACTTGCATCTGTCCTTTGTGATTGATTTTAGAAGTGATAGCACACAAAATGACTTAGACTTCAAAAGTGTTCTTGGAAGACCATTGCTGTTATTGTTTACAGTATTTTCCTAGTTCAACTCATTTTACTTTTTGTTATTTCATGCAATTTTTACCCTGTTTTTCTAAAAATCACCCAGTTTATCATGTCTAATAGCATAACACTATTCTCTCACTGTTATATACATCACATCTTGTTTAGTCACAGTGAATAGAGCACCGATCCTGGAGCCAGGGAACCTGAGTTTACATCCAGTCTGAGTCACTGAACTGCCTAGATGTTTGGCCCTGAGCAAGTCACTTAATCCCAATTCACACACACACACACACACACACTCTCACAACCAAGACCAAAGTCTATTAGAATTATGTTCTGTCATCTCATTGTTGAAATGAAACAAGTCCATCCCAGCTGACCCTCATATAATCTTATTACTTTGTAAAATGTTCACCGGGTTCTATTCATTAGTATTAATATTACCTCTTTATCTCTGGTACTCCTCAGGAAGATTTTGTTTTCTTCCTTATTGCTTTAAATTGTATCTATTTTTGGTTTTACTTGATCTAGGATCAGGACCATTACTCCTGCTTTTATTTTTACTTCAGCTGTAGAATAATATATTGTGTTCTTCTGTTTACCTTTAATCTGTAAGTATATTTTTGCTTCACATTTGTTTGTTGCAAACAACATATTGAGGATTCTGGTTTTTAATCCATTCTGCTCTCCACTTCTCTTTTCTGGGAGTGCTCATCACATTAATATTCGCACTTAAGATTACTAACTCCCTATTTCCCATTAATTGATGCTTTTCCCATTATACCTTTCTCTCTCCTTTCACCCTTTCCTTCCTCACCAGTGTTTTCCTTCTGATCCTCACATCCCACAATATGCCCTCCCCCTTTTCAGTCACTTCCCATTTTCTTTATCCCTTTCCTTCCTACTTCTGGCTTTCCTTCTAATAACTTTCTTTTTTTTCCTTTCCCAGTCCCATTTCTACTTCTATACACAGTGAAAAAAGTTTCAGTATGTAATAAAATATGTAGGATTTTCCCTTTGTGAGTCCAAACCCAGGTGATTGAGAGTCCACCAATACTCATACTTCTCCCTTCTTTCCCTATATTGTAATAGGCCATGTGTGCCTCTTTGAATGATGTCATTTAGCTCATTTTACTTCCCCTTTTTCTTTTCCCATTGCAATTGTTTTCCAGCTTTAATTTCTTTTTTATATCACCACATTGATGTTAACTTATTCCTACACCTTTTGCCTAACATTCTTGCACATACAGGTCCCTTTCCCTTCTTTAAAATTTCTTTGGGATATAAGCCTAGTTGCAACACTGCTGGGTCAAAGGGTATGCACAGTTTGATAGCTTTTTGACCATAATTCCTAATTGCTCTCGGGAATGGCTGGATGTATCCACAATTCCACCAACACTATACCAGTGTCCCAGTTTTGCCCTCCAACATTCCGCATTATCTTTCCCTGTCATTCTAGCCAATCTGACAGGTGTGTAGTGGTCTATGAGAGTTGTCTTAATTTGCATTTCTCTGATAAATAATCACTTGGAGCCTCTTTTCATATGGCTAGTTTCAATTTCTTCATCTGAGAATTGTCTATTCATATCCTTTGACCATTTATCAATTGGAGAATGGCTTGATTTATAAATTATAGTCATATAATAATATAATTATTATATAGTAGAGGCAATTCCCTATATATATTTTGGAAATGAGGCCTCTATCAGAACTTTTGACTATAAAAATGTTTTCCCAGTTTATTGCTTCCCTTCTAATCTTATCTGCATTAGTTTTGTTTGTACAAAAACTTTTCAATTTGATATAAATAAATTTTTCTATTTTGTTATCAATAATGATCTCTAGTTCTTCTTTGGTCATAAATTCCGTCCTCTTCCACAGGTCTGAGAAGTAAACTATCCTATGCTCTTCCAATTTCTTTATAATCTCATTCTTTATACCTAGGTCATGAACCTATTTTGATCTTATTTTGGTGTATGGTCTTGAGTGTGGGTCAATGCCTAGTTTCTGCCATATTAATTTCCAAATTTCCCAGCAATTTTTGTCAAACAGTGAGTTCTTATCCCAAAAGCTGGGGTCTTTGGATCTGTCAAACACTAGATTATTAAAGTTACTGGCTATTTTGTCCTTTGAACCTAACCTATTCCATTGATCAACGAGCCTATTTCCTAACCAGTACCAAATGGTTTTGGTAACCGCTGCTTTATGGTATAATTTTTGATCTGGAACAGCTACGCCACCTTCATTTGATTTTTTTTTTAATTCCCTTGAAATTCTTGACCTTTTGTTTTTCTTTATGAACTTTGTTGTTTTTTTTTTCTAGGTCATTTAAATAGCTTTTTTGGAAGTCTAATTGGTATAGTGCTAAATAAATAGATAAGTTTAGGTAGTACTGTCATCTTCATTATATTGGCTCACCCAATCCAAGAGCATTTAATATTTTTCCAATTGGTTAGATCTGACTTTATTTGTGTGGAAAGAGTGTTGTACTTTTACTCATATAGTTTCTGATTTACCCTTGGCAGATAGATTCCTAAATATTTTATACTGTCAGTAGTTACTTTAAATGGAATTTCTCTTTGTAACTCTAACTATTGAATTTTTTTTAGTAATATATAAGAATGCTGAGGACTTATATGGGTTTATTTTGTATCCTGCAACTTGCTAAAGGTGTGGATTATTGGTAATAGCTTTTTAGTAGAATCTCTGGGATTCTCTAAGTATACTATCATATCATCAGCAAAGAGTGATAGTATGGTTTCCTCATTACCTACTCTAATTCCATTAATCTCTTTCTCAGCTCCTATGGCCAAAGCTAGCATTTCTAATACAATATTGAATAGTAATGGTGATAGTGGGCAACCTTTTTTCACTCCTGATCTTTTTGGGAATGTTTGCAGTTTATCCCCATTACATATGATGCTTACTGATAAATAGTTACTACAGATTATTTTAAGGAAAAGTCCATTTATTCCTATACTCTCAAGTGCTTTTTAGTAGGAATGGATATTGGATTTTATTAAATGCTTTTTCTGCATCTATTGAGAGGATCATATGGTTTTTGATAATTTGGATATTAATATGGCCAATTATCCTGATAGTTTTCCAAGTATTGAACCAGCCCTGCATTCCTTGTACAAATCCTACTTGATCATGGTATATTATCCTGGAGATGATTTTCTGTAGTCTTTTTGCTAATATCTTATTTTTTTTGTTTTGTTTTTTTTTTTTTTTTATTTAATGATTACTTTATAATGACAACATTATTCCTTGCACTCGTTTCTTTTCCGATTTTTTCCCCCTCCCTCCCTCCACTCCCTCCCCTAGATGGCAAGCAGTCCTTTATATGTTGGATATGTTGCAGTATATCCTAGATACAATATAAGTTTGCAGAACCGAACAGTTCTCTTGTTGCATAGGGAGAATTGGATTCAGAAGGTATAAATAACCCGGGAAGAAAAACTAAAATGCAGATAGTTCACATTTGTTTCCCAGTGTTTGTTCTTTGGGTGTAGCTGCTTATGTCCATCATTTATCAATTGAAACTTAGTTAGGTCTCTTTGTCAAAGAAATCCACTTCCATCAAAATATGTCCTCATACAATATCGTTGTCGAAGTGTATAATGATCTCCTGGTTCTGCTCATTTCACTTAGCATCAATTCATGTAAGTCTGGCCAGTCCTCTCTGTATTCATCCTGCTGGTCATTTCTTACAGAACAATAATATTCCATAACATTCATATACCACAATTTACCCAGCCATTCTCCAATGGATGGGCATCCATTCATTTTCCAGTTTCTAGCCACTACAAATAGGGTTGCTACAAACATTTTGGCACATACAGGTCCCTTTCCCTTCTTTAGTATTTCTTTGGGATATAAGCCCAATAGAAACACTGCTGGATCAAAGGGTATGCACAATTTGATAATTTTTTGGGCATAATTCCAGATTGCTCTCCAGAATGGTTGGATTCGTTCACAACTCCACCAACAATGCATTAGTGTCCCAGTTTTCCCGCATCCCCTCCAACATTCATCATTATTTTTTCCTGTCATCTTAGCCAATCTGACAGGTGTGTAGTGGTATCTCAGAGTTGTCTTAATTTGCATTTCTCTGATCAATAATGATTTGGAACACTCTTTCATATGAGTGGTAATAGTTTCAATTTCATCCTCTGAAAATTGTCTGTTCATATCCTTTGACCATTTATCAATTGGAGAATGGCTTGATTTCTTATAAATTTGAGTCAGTTCTCTATATATTTTAGAAATGAGGCCTTTATCAGAACCTTTAACTGTGAAGATGTTTTCCCAGTTTGTTGCTTCCCTTCTAATCTTGTTTGCATTAGTTTTGTTTGTACAAAGGCTTTTTAATTTGATGTAATCAAAATTTTCTATTTTGTGATCAGTAATGGTCTCTAGTTCATCTTTGGTGCTAATATCTTATTTAAGATGTTAGCATCAATATTCATTAGGAAGAATGGTCTATAATTTTCTTTCTCTGTTTTTAACCTAGCTGGTTTAGGTATCAGTACCATGTCTGTGTAATAAAAGGAATTTGGTAGGACTCCTTCATTCCCTATTTATTCAAATGGCTTATATAGTAGTGGGGCTAATTGTTCTTTGAATGTTTGGTAGAATTCACATGTAAATCCATCTGGTCCTGGGGATTTTTTCTTAGGGAGATGATTAATAGCTTTTTAAAATTCTTTTTCTGAAATGGGACTATGGAAGCAATTTACTTCCTCCTCTGTTAATCTGGGAAACCAATATTTTTGGAAGTGGTTATTCATTTCACTTAGGTTATCAAATTTATTGGCATAGAGTTGGGCAAAGTACTTCCTTATTATTGCTCTAATTTCTTCTTCATTGGTGGAAAGTTTCCCCTTTTCATTTTTTAGATTAACAATTTGATTTTCCTCTTTCTTTTTTTCTAATCAGATTTGCCATAGGTTTATCAATTTTATTGTTTTTTTTTTCACAAAACCAACTCATAGTTTTATTTATTAATTCAATAGTTTTTTTTTTACTTTCAATCTTATTAATTTCTCCTTTTAATTTTAGAATTTCAACCTCAGTATTTGATTGGGGGTTTTTAATTTAGTCTTTTTCTAGCTTTTGAAGTTGCAAGCACAGTTCATTGATCTTCTCTTTATTTTATTCAAGTAAGCCTCTAAAGATATAAAATTTCCCCTTATCGCTGCTTTGGCCGCATCCCACAAATTTTGGTATGATGTCTCATCATTGTCATTATCTTGAATGAAATTGTTAATTGTGTCTATAATTTGCTGTTTCACCCAATCGTTCTTTAAGATGAGATTATTTAGTTTCCAATTGCTTTTTGGTCTATTTACCCCTAACTTTTTGCTGAATGTAGTTTTTATTGCATCGTGATCTGAAAAGAAAGCATTTACTATTTCTGCCTTCCTGCATTTAATTTTGAAGTCTTTATGTCCTAATATATGGTCAATTTTTGTATAGCTTCCATGAACTGCTGAGAAGAAAGTATACTCCTTTCTATCACCATTCAGTTTTCTTCAAAGATCTATCATATCTAACCTGATTCTATTTACCACTTTAATTTCTTTCTTATTTGTTTTGTGATTTGATTCTTAGTAGTATAGTAGGCTGCCACCCTACTATGCCCAGATTATGCTATTTTTTTCTTGCCTCCCTTACCCCCTTTTGTAGTATTAATCTTAAGGGTCCCACTTGCGTCACACAGCTCTCCCTCTTTAGGATCCCTCCCTCCTCTCTTTGAATCCCTTCACCTTTCTTGAACTTTTCCCTTATTACTCATTTTCCTTTTCCCTTTTCCTCTACTACTTTTTAATGAGATGAGAGAAGATTCTCTGTAATGCAAATATGTCAGTTATTTCCTCTTTGAGCCAACACTGATGACAGTAAGATTCACAAAATGTTCCTCCCCCTCACTAAGTTCCCTCAGATATGACAGGTTTCCTTTGCCTCATCATCACATGTAGTTTCCCTCTTTTTTAACTCTCCTTTTCCCTTTTTCTGACACTAACCCCTCTGCATTTCTACTTCCCTTTTTTATGTTATATCAGTAAAATCAAATGATACATGTGGTTTTTATGTATATCCACAACAGAAACACCGTGCTCAAGAGTTCCTTTTAACTGTTTCTACTTCTCTTGACTCCTATGGTGGGAGATCTTTTTTTTTGTTTGTTTAAATCTGTTTTTTTCCTTAGAAACAAATGGAATTCCTCTGTTTTATTAAATGTCCATCTTCTTCCATGGAAAAATATGCTCAGCTTAGGTGGGTAGTTTATTTTTGGCTGCATTCCAAGTTCTTTTGCCTTTCAAAATATCAGATTCCTGGCCCTTCAATCCTTTAATATGAGGCAGCCAGATCCTGAGTGACCCTTATTGTGGCAGCTCGGTCTTTGAATTGTTTTTTCCTGGCTGCTTGTAATGTTTTTTCTGTAATCTGAAAATTCTGAAATTTGGCCACAATAGTCCTTGGAGTTTTTATTTTAGGGCCTTTTTCAGAAGGTGTTCAATGAATTCTTTCAACGCCTATTTTACCTTCTGGTTCTATCACTCCTGGGCAGTTCTCTTTGATGATTTCCTGTAACATAATATCTAGGCTCTTTTTTTCATCATAATTTTTGGGTAGTCCAATGCTCCTCAAGTTATCTCTCCTAGATCTATTTTCCAGGTCTGTTGTTTTTCCAAGTAAATATTTGACATTTTTTCCCAATCTTTCATTTTTTTTGATTTTGCTTGACTGATTCTTGATGTCTGAATGAATCAGTCATTTCTATTTGTTCAGGTCTGGTTCTTAGTGAATTATTTTCTTCATTAGCTTTTTTTTTTAACTTCTTTTTGTACATGTCCAGTTGAGTTATTACGTGAGTTGTTTTGCTGTATGGAACTTTTTTTCATTGCACTAATTTTTTTTAGTGAGTTATTTTCTATTTCCAATTCACAATTTCTGTTTCCCTGAACTTCTTGGGAGTTTTTTACCTTTTCCCATTCACATTTCAGGAAGTTGTTTCTCTCTTGTATAGCTTCTTCTTTTTTTAAAATAGCTTTTTATTGACAGAACCCATGCCAGGGTAATTTTTTTTTTACAGCATTATCCCTTGTACTCACTTCTGTTTCGATTTTTCCCCTGCCTCCTTCCACCCCCTACTCCAGATAACAAGCAGTCCTTTACATGTTGAATATGTTGCAGCATATCCTACATACAATATATGTGTGCAGAACCGAACAGTTTTCTTGTTGCACAGGGAGAATTGGATTCAGAAGGTATAAATAACCCGGGAAGAAAAACAAAAATGCAAGCAGTTTATATTCATTTCCCAGTGTTCTTTCTTTGGGTGTAGCTGCTTCTGTCCATCCTTGATCAATCGAAACTGAATTAGCTATCTTTATCGAAGAGATCCACTTCCATCAGAATACATCCTCAAACAGTATCATTGTGGAGGTATATAATGATCTCCTGGTTCTGCTCAATTCACTTAGCATCAGTTCATGTAAGTCTCACCAGTCCTCTCGGTATTCATCCTCCTGGTCATTCCTTACAGAACAATAATATACCATAACGTTCATATACCATAATTAACTCAACCATTCTCCAGTTGATGGGCATCCATTCATTTTCCAGCTTCTAGCCACTCTTGTATAGCTTCTCTTTCCTTTCCCCATTTTTCTTCTAGTTCTCTTAAAGTTTTTAATAGTCTCTTCTAAGAGAGCCTTTTGTGTTGGGGACCAACAATTGTCTTGGGACTGTCTGGAATTAGTCACTTCAGGGTTGAAAAGCTGATCTCTTCCTGTATAGAAGCTATTGGTTGGCCTTTTAATTTTTTTTACTCATTTTTTAAAGCCTGTGGGATCTGCCTTCAGGGGCAGGAGGTTACCAGCTTCCTCTGCAGAGCAGTGATAGGTGTATGGATGGGTAGCTGTCCTGCCAACCGGCTACAAAGAGCAGCGAGGTACTGGAGTGCTCTAGGAAAGAGTTCCCCACCTAGGAATAACGCAGGCATTCAGGGCTGAGCTGGGAAAGTGCCCTGCAAAGAACCCCACTGGGGACAAACTGCAACCATTCCCAATAAGATCAGGAGTAAAACAAGGTTGCCCACTATCACCATTACTATTTAATATTGTATTAGAAATGCTAGCTTTGGCAATAAGAGTTGAGAAAGAGATTAACGGAATAAGAATAGGCAATGAGGAAACCAAATTATCACTCTTTGCTGATGATATGATGGTATACTTAGAGAACCCCAGAGATTCTACCAAAAAGTTATTAGAAACAATCTGCACCTTCAGCAAAGTTGCAGGATATAAAATAAACCAACATAAGTCATCAGCATTCTTATATATCACTAACAAAACCCAACAGTTAGAGTTACAAAAAGAAATTCCATTTAAAGTAACTACTGATTGTATAAAATATTTAGGAATCTATCTGCCAAGGGAAAATCAGAAACTTTATGAGCAAAACTACAAAACACTTTCCACACAAATTAAGTCTGATCTAACCAACTGGAAAAATATTAAATGCTCTTGGATTGGGCGAGCAAATATAATAAAGATGACAATACTACCTAAATTAATCTATTTATTTAGCGCTATACCAATCAGACTCCCAAAAAACTCCTTTGATGAATTAGAAAAAATAACAACAAAGTTCATATGGAAAAAGAAAAGGTCAAGAATTTCAAGGGAATTAATGAAAAAAAAATCAAATGAAGGTGGCCTAGCTGTACCAGATCTAAAATTATATTATAAAGCAGCAGTTACTAAAAACATCTGGTATTGGCTAAGAAGTAGACTAGTTGATCAATGGAATAGGTTAGGTTCAAAGGACAAAACAGCCAATAACTTTAATAATATAGTGTTTGACAAACCCAAAGAGACCAGTTTCTGGGATAAGAATGCATTATTTGACAAAAATTGCTGGGAAAATTGGAAATCAGTATGGCAGAAACTAGGCGTTGACCCACACTTAACACCGTACAGCAAGATTAGGTTAAAATGCTTCATGACCGAGGCATAAAGAATGAGATTATAAATAAATTGGAAGAGCATAGGATAGTTTACCTTGCAGACCTGTGGAAGAGGGAGGAATTTATGACCAAAGAAGAACTAGAGATCACTATTGACCACAAAATAGAAAATTTTGGTTACATCAAATTGAAGAGTTTTTGTACAAACAAAACAAATGCAGACAAGATTAGAAGGGAAACAATAAACTGGGAAAACATTTTTACAATCAAAGGTTCTGATAAAGGCCTCATTTCCAAAATATATAGAGAATTGACTCTAATCTATAAGAAATCAAACCATTCTCCAATTGATAAATGGTCAAAGGATATGAACAGACAACAGCCAGACGAAGAAATTGAAACTATTTATAGACATATGAAAATATGCTCCAAATCATTATTAATCAGAGAAATGCAAATTAAGACAACTCTGAGATACCACTACACACCTGTCAGATTGGCTAGAATGACAGGGAAAGATAATGGGGAATGTTGGAGGGGATGTGGGAAACAGGGACACTGATACATTGTTGGTGGAATTGTGAACACATCCAGCCATTCTGGAGAGCAATTTGGAACTATGCTCAAAAAGTTATCAAACTGTGCATACCCTTTGATCCAGCAGTGTTTCTAGTGGGCTTATACCCCAAAGAGATACTAAGGAAAGGAAAGGGACCTGTATGTGCCAAAATGTTTGTGGCAGCCCTGTTTGTAGTAGCTAGAAGGTGGAAAATGAACGGATGCCCATCAATTGGAGAATGGTTGACTAAATTGTGGTATATGAATGTTATGGAATATTATTGTTCTGTAAGGAATGACCAGCAGGATGAATACAGAAAGGACTGGTGAGACTTACATGAACTGATGCTAAGTGAAATGAGCAGAACCACGAGATCACTATATACCTCAACAATGATACTGTTTGAGGACGTATTCTGATGGAAGTGGATCTCTTCGATAAAGAGAGCTTTCATTGGTCAAAGATGGGCAGAAGCAGCTACACCCAGAGAAAGAACACTGGGAAATGAATATAAACTGCTTGCATTTTTGTTTTTCTTCCCGGGTTATTTATACCTTCTGAATTCAATTCTCCCTGTGCAACAAGAAAACTGTTTGGTTCTGCACACATATATTGTATCTAGGATATACTGCAACCCATTCAACATGTAAAGGACTGCTTGCCATCTGGGAGAAGGGGTGGAGGGAGGGAGGGGAAAAATCGGAATAGAAGTGAATGCAAGGGATAATTCTGTAAAAAATTATCCTGGCATGCGTTCTATCAATAAAACGTTATTTAAAAAAAAAAAAAAGAACCCCCGTTGTGTGGGATAACAACTGCTCTGGGGCTAGATGCTGAGCAGTGAGATTTTCACTACCCCAAGCTAAAGCCCACCCTGGGGCTATGGGTATGAGGGGCTGAGCAGTGGATAGCCTTGCAGGGACCAGAAGTGTCACTGCCCAGGGAAGCACAATTGGCTGTGAAAGTGGGGGCCTGAGCACCCACTGTGCAGATTAGAGGCTGCCCCGGGCTGTGCCCCCTGCCTTGCAGATTTGTAACTGTCCCCGCAAAAGCCCCGTACTGCAGGATGTGGCTGAGTGGTTGTGTAATGGGTCTGCCTGAGTCACTTCTGGTTTTGGGTAGTTCTAGCCAGATCTTGTTAGGTTCTGGCATTTTTTAGAGTACCCTCTGTTACAGACTTTAATTTCTCTGCCAGTTTACTGCTTTGCAATCAAGGAAGAGCTTTTAGCCTATAGCAGAGTCATCTCTATAACTTCTATAGCCACAGAAATCACCCCCACTCCTGGTCTGCTCAGGACGCTAGTCTCTCCCTGCCTGTGCTGGTCTGTTCCTGGCCCCTCAGGACAAATCTTTCCTGCTGATCTTCCAGATTATCTTTGGCTGGTAAATTGTGTGCTTCTAATCTTCATGAATTTTAGCAGTCAAGCGCTGTTTTTGAGGCTGAATTTAATACTTGGTTGTGAGGGGATGAGAGGGACTTAGAAAGTTATGTGTGCCTTCTCCAACATCTTGGCTTCACCCCCCATTCCAATATACCTTAAGCTAAAAAATTACATTCCAAATATTTCTGAGTTAGGTCACACCAAAATCCCATCAGGCACTTATACTACCAAAAGTGTTATTTTTGCTTTTACACTGAGTACACCAATTCCTTCCATTTCTCTTTCAACACTTATTACTGAAGAAAACTTTTCCAGTACAATAGTGTATAATACTATTGTTAATGGACATCCTTGTTTAAATCTTGATCTTATTAGGAAGACTTCTAAGAAATCAAAATTCATATTGCCTTGGAATTGCCCTTGCAGTACAATGACCCTGCCCAAGGAGAAGCTTCAGGGTCTTGTCGAGATATCTCCCAAATCTATGACTGAGCCTGGGAAAGTCAACTTCTCTGTAATTAGCCAATACATGGACTATCTTATAAATGTCCAGGGTGTGAAATACTTTTGTGTGAAGGTTCTGTAGGAGAAGGTCTGTCACTGAGTGTTGCAGAAGAGCGGGTGACAAATGGAAAGAATATGTTGGAAAGAATGTGATCATTCATATACACTCCTAATTATGTATCTGTGGAGGTGGTTATCCAAACCAGAATGTCAAAAAACAAACATAAATAGCTGTCAGTTAAAAATGTTTATTCCAGTCTCCTGTCACTGTCTTAGGTACCCTCTGCCGTATGTAGTGCCAGTTGTCCTGCTGGATTCAGGAAGTTGCCATTGGAGGGGAAGCCTCCTTGTTGCTTTAGTTGCTCCCCATGCTCAGAAGGAGAAATCTCCAATTATGTAGGTGAGTTACTGCAAGGAGCTCACATCTCATGGCCCCTGTTAGTAAAAAAAACAAAAACAAAAGCAAAAAACAAAAAACTAAGAGCATATTCTTTTTCTCAATTTTAAAGAAATGTCGTGGCCTCTGTAAATAATTATATGAGCCTGAAAAGAGCAGAAGCTAGAAACTTTTCCAATAAGATAAAGAGTGAAAACAAGATTCCTATTATCACCACTATTATGAATCTCTGTACTAGAAATGTTACTTTTAACAATAAGAGACCAAAGTGAAATTAAAGTAATTCATGTATGCAATGAAAAACACTAGTATCACTCTTTGCAGGAGATATGGTATGTTTACAGAATCCTTGAAAATGAACTAAAACTACTTGAAACAATGAACATTTTCAAGACAATTGGTGGATAGAAAACAAACCCACATATATCACTGCCATTTGTATGTTATCAACAAAGTGCCAGGCATGAGAAATAGAAAGAGAAATCCCAGGTAAGTGTAAACAAGACAAAATATGTGGAAGTCTTCCCAAGAAAAAGTCAAGAACTGTACAAACACAATGACATGGCAAAATTTTCCTGCTGCATAATGAGAAAGATAATACATAGGAAGAATTTATTCATCATCTTATTTCTTTGATGAACTGCAATCACTTGCCCTTTTACTCCAAGATAGTGTGTCATGGATATACACAAAGGTAAAGATTAATAACATTATATACAAGTGTCTTTATATTTATATGTATATATAAAAGTAGAGGTGTCCATATTTATGTATGCACATATATATAAATATATATGTTTATAGATTGGGGAATAAGACAGATGTCTTTGCAAGAAAGAGAAAGGGAGAAACAGATAGATATTGAGAGAGGCAGAGATAGAAATAAAAAGAAATGAATAGACAGGCATAGAAACAAAAATATTGAGATGGAGAAGGCAAAAGTAAAGAAAGTTACCTAATGGGGGAGTTGTATTCCATACATTAGAGACTGCAGACTTTTCTCTAACTTATGGGTCTGGTTGCAGAGGAAAATTTCCCCAACACTGACCAAGAGCTGAAAACTAGCAGGGTCTTTCAGAGATCGTGCTTCATGTCTCATAAGAAACCCAGAGCCATTAGCTGACTCTGTAAGCTCCATAGGAGCCATCCAAATGCTATTACCCCTTTCTACTGATGATCCAGTATTGCCTTTCCCTATTTCATTGTTCTAATGCTTTATGGTATTGAACAATATAGAATCAAAAAAGTCAGACATGTTGAGGAATGCTAACCAAATTGGCCTTTCCCCCCTGACATTGTAATCAACACAGTTGAAAGCAGGGATAGCCCTGGGACTGAACCTGTGTCTTGACTGTTAGAGGGAACTCCTGCAGCAGGATCAATCTCTACTAAGAAGGTCAGGTATTTATATGGGCCTTGTTTTCTGGGAGATAACAAAAGCATTGTGGAGCAGAGTGACTTTCACAGTATTAAAAGTGCATCTGCCCCTTCATGGCCATCATCTGTTTTCATAACACTACACAAGGAGTGACATCAGATAAGTAATCAGCTCAGGAGGTCAAGAAATGAGACATGGGATAAGGAAATCACCACGTGGGTCACAGGGCTTGAGGAGTCAACACTGCATCCCAAGCTCCAAGCAGAATGGATGCTGCCATGGCTTATTCAATAGCATTGCATTTGCGCCTGGCTTTATGTGATTTTGAATCTAAGAGAGAAGGCAAAAGAGGAAACCAGAGAACAGGCTGCTTCAATGAGAAGATCCTCTAATTTGTACAAAATTTAGATGATCCCTTAATCTCATCTGCTGCCTTAGTGGGGCACACATGGTTCTCTCCCCTGCAATGAGGGCAAACTCTTGATTTAGTGATGAGAAGGATGAGGATGATGGTGATAAAGTTATAAGAACCATATAAATTGAGGCTCAAATTTGTGCTACATATGTTCTTTCTCATTTGATGCTCATAATAACCTTATAAAGATGGTGTAATTATTATCCTTATTTCTCTGAAAGGAAAACAAAGACAGACTCAAGGATATTATCTTCCTATAGTCACATAACAATTTTTTTTTTTCCTGAGGCAGGATGTAAACTCTGACTTCAAGTCCTATTCGCATTCAAGTAGCCATTTACTTCCTGATAGAGCATAGTCAAATTGAAACAGTTGATGGTAATTTGTGACATAGCTGGCATTTCTCTTCGGGTTTTCACTGCAGATGTAACAGGGGCAATAAACGATTTGTGAAGATTACAGAGAAAGAGGGAGAATCAATGAGGAGGAAAAAATAATTTTTAGGCATCAGAGAGACTGCTGATAGCAAGTATGGTTCTAGTGTGTCATTGAAGAATTCTAAATGCTAAATTCAGGTCTCATGGATCTGAAAGCCAGGGTTAAAATAAGATCAATCCAATATTCCAAATAGTAGTGAAAAAATCCAGTTGAGGATCCAAAGAGAATTTTTCTCTAAATTAATTGATAAAATGAAGGTATTAACGGGTTATCATTTTCACTATTGAACATATCCTGGAAAGGCTTCATTTCTCTTGGGATGAATAAAAGCAACACTTCCAAAATAAAAGAAACAGGTTTTCTACAAGAAACTTGCCATTATTTAATAAATCATTAATCAGTCAATCAATAGTCATTTAGTGTGAGAAGAACTTGGTCATAAATAAAGGGATAGAGTGATAAAAAGGAAATGAATCCTTCATTCAGGGAGATTCTATTCCAACAGAGGAGACAAGAATACACACATTCTCTGTGTCTACCAAGGAAATGTTTAAAATTCATATAAATCGGTTGTGGAAAGGATGAGGAAGTATTGATACAGGCAGCTCTTAAACTTGAGTTGTTGCCCAACACAACACAGAAGGAATCTGGATATTTGATACAAAAGGGCTCCATTGTCTAAGCTTATTGTCCTTAGTGGTTAGGTTAAGAAGAAAAGGGGACATCACTTACATAAAACGAATAAAGAGAACTTGAACTAAAGCCAACAGTGATCAAGGGCATGAATATATTTGATCTGGCCAGTGTAGCAAGTAACTTACCAGTGACTGTGTCATCTGGTAAAAAGAGAATGGGGTTTTGCATCTGGTGGAAACAGAAGGAATTGCTGCAGGTCTCCTGAGTATTTCCTACTGTGGGAATGAAGAGAAATATTTTAATCTAAATGTTAAGTCTTTGTTTGTCTCCTGCAGATGCAGAGCAGTGTAAGAAGTGCCCAGAGGATGAATATCCCAATGAGCAGAGAGATCGCTGCCTCCCCAAGACTGTGACCTTCCTGGCTGTGAATGAACCCTGGGGGAAGGCAGTGACAGCTGTAGCTGTTTCACTCTCATTACTCACGGTCCTGGTTCTGTGGGTCTTTGTGAAGTTCCAAGACACTCCCATAGTCCAATCCAATAACAGAAACCTCAGCTACCTGCTCCTCACCTCCCTTTCCTCCTGCTTCCTCTGCTCCTTGCTCTTTGTGGGCCGTCCCACTACTGCTTCCTGCCTTTTCCGACAAACGGTATTTGCAGTTGTGTTCACCGTGGCTGTTTCCTCCATTTTGGCTAAAACCATCATAGTGGTCCTGGCTTTCAGGGTGACAGGGCCAGGGAGCAGGATGCGGATGTTCCTTCATCCCAGAGTGCCCTACTGTGTGGTTCTCATCTGCTCTGGAATCCAAGGGCTTTCCTGTGCCATCTGGTTGGGGACCCATCCCCCCTTTCCAGAGGCAGACACAAGCTCTGAATCCAGGCACATCATCCTCACATGTAATGAAGGCTCCACCTTTGCATTTTACTGTGTCCTGGGCTACATGGGCTTTCTGGCCCTGGGCAGCTTCACCATAGCCTTCCTGGCCAGGAACCTGCCCGATGCCTTCAACGAAACCAAGTACATCACATTCAGCATGCTGGTGTTTTGCAGCGTCTGGGTCTCTTTCCTCCCCACATATCAGAGCTCCAAAGGGAAAGCTGTGATGATCGTGGAGATCTTCTCCATCTTGGCCTCCAGTGCCGGGTTACTGGGCTGCATTTTTATTCCCAAATGTTTTGCAATTCTCCTGATATTGTGGGAAAATAGCACAAAACAGAACAAGAATCAAAGGAATTCCAGGAGCAAGAATTCTTCTTCTTTTTTTCTAATGTGATATCTTTATTTTCCCCTTTCCATGTAAAACAATATTTGTAACTTTTTAAAAAGGTTTGCCTTCCACATTCTCTCCCTTCTTCCCCAACCCCAGAACCACTGAGATACCACATGTGCAGTTACACAAAATATTTATATAAATGCCTTGTTGAGAAATATACGTGCAACATTCCCTGGGTTAATAAAAAGAACTCCTAAAAATAAAATTTTTACATACTGTGTAACATCCAACAGTTTCATCATAAAGACCTTCAGAGCAGTTTTGGACCATTTTGTTGTTGAAAAAGCAAAGTTATTCACAGGTGACCAATCCGCTCTATTGCTTGACTTGGTACACATTACATTTCAGTTTTCATATGTTCATGTATCTTTCCAGATTTTTCTGTTCATCATAGTTATGAATCATCAAAGTATTCCATCATAATTACATACCACAATTTCTTCAGCCATTCTGTATTTCATGAGAATTCCCTCAATTTCCATTCTTTCCCCAAGAACAGAGGTCACATCAATATTTTTGTACTTATATTTCCTTTTCCTTTTTTTCTTAATCTCTTTTAGGATTCAAGCCATGTTGTGTTAGTTTTAGGTGGATGAATTTGCCTAAATTTATAGTCTTTTCAACACATATCATACATTTTTATCAATATCAGTTGGGAACTAGCTCATATTTTAATACTTTTCATTCCTTTATCTATACATTTGAGAAGAGCTGTTTGCAGCAAAGAAAGTTGCTTCAAAATTGTTTCCATAATGACTATTGCTAATTATATTTCCCCTGATTATTCTATTTTGTTTTTTTTCAATTTATCCCTCATGAAAGGGTTTTACTTTTCATCACACAGTTCACAATATTCCTTCTCTTTTCTCACCCTAGCCCCTGCTCTTGTTCGTTTAACATTTGACTACCTTGCAAAATAATATAGATTTCTCTATCAGTGTTGAGTGTGTATGTTATTTCGTCTTAGAGCCAATTCGAATGAGTATAATATTCACTCTCTCTCTCTCTCCCCTCTTCCTTCCCCTCTGCTAAATGCTTTATGTTGCCTTTTTAATAGAAGATAATTTATGCCCTCCTCCTCCCTTTCCCTTTCTCCCAACACATTCCACCAAACCTTTAATTTAATGTAATTTCTTTCATAAAGTATTCTTTCATATTCATATTCAATGCACACCTATGCACTCTGTTTATATATACTCCTTCTAACTTCCCTATTAATGGGAAATTTCTCATGAATTACAAGGATCATCCTCCCATGCACAAAAGTAAACAAATTAATCAGGTTAAGTCCCTTATGATTTCCATTTCCTGATTAACCACTTGTGCTTCTCCTGAATTCTGTATTTGAAAATCAAAATTTTTGTTCAGCTCTGGTCTTTTCATGACATATACTTGGAATTCCTCTATTTCACTGAGTGCCTACTTTTTTGTTCGAATCCCTACAAAATGTTAACTCATTATAGAGACAATAATTATCTACTTTAGCATGGTTTAATATGATTGATCTGATCCTACGAGGAGATGTTATGGGCCAGAACTTGAAACAAGGTACTAAGTGGAACTGAGTAGACAATGGTTAAATCTAGTTTAGCATTGATTCAATCATACAACAAATAATGGTTTCCCAGTGATATAATGATTGGTGTGTACTCAGTGAACCACATAAAACCAAGAAGCTCTCAGGGCCAAAGAGCACTCTGGGAGATACAGAAGTCCACAAGCCCACTCTCGGAGGCAAAGTCAGATTCATTCCATCTTCCACCTTTGTGCTGGCTGGAGGCTGAAGAAAGCAGAGGCAAAGGACAAGCTGCAAGAGCTCTTGGAACCAAGCAGAGAGATAGGCCTCTAAGAATCTGAACTGAAACTAAGGCTGTCTCCAGAAAATCTCCCCAAGAAACCTGCTCCCACACAGAATCATCATTTATATTATAAAAAAGAAGAGAACACCACACTTTTTCCTGAAGGTCCATCATCAGTTTTCCTGGGCAGGCGATTCCTGGTTACAATCCTAACTCCTTTGCTCTACAGAAATTCACATTCCAAATACTCTGATCCTTTAAAGAAGTGACAAAATCTTGTGTATCCTGACTGTCTTCTCACTATACTTGAATTCTTTCTTTCTAGATATTTGCAATAAAAATTCTGGAATTTGACAACCCTATTTCTGGACGTTTGCTTCTTGAATTCTTCAGATGGTGATCAGTGTGTTCATTCCACTTCTCTTTTACCCTTCAGAATACAAAGAGTTTTTCTCGATAATATCTTACCAGAAGATGTCTAGAAAGTGCTATAATTTTTAAATGATCTCTGCGGGATCATTACTTTTTCTGTGAGATATACCGCATTGTTTTCTACTTTTCGTTATGTACATTTTGATTGATTGTTTCTGGATTTCTCATAATGACATTAGCTTCCATTTGACCAATTATACCTTATATTTTTGCCAAGACAGCAGCAGATTCAGAGTTATTGCTCCTGGTTTGCTGGCATCAAGCCAGGGCTGTGACTTTGCTGTCTTGCCCTATACCAATACTGTGCTCCTATCTCACAATAGACCTTTCCTGATGGTAAGTTGTCATAGGTTAGAAAAATATTCCAGTCCATCTTTTTTTTTCCTGAGAAATAACATTCTAAAATATATATATCATCATTTTAAAGGAATTTGGAGCATTGGGGTGAGATCTGAAGTGAATTATGTCTTTATTCGGCCTTCTGAGCAATGTACCCAACATGTTTGGGGGGCATAGAACAGTGTTTCTTTTTCTTCATTTCCTTTTATTTTATTTTTTTCTTTATTAAAGCTTTTTATTTTTAAAAAGATAAGCATGGACAATTCTTTGACACCGATCCTTACAAAACCTTGTGTTCTAATTTTCCTCCTTTCCTCACCCCCTCCTTGAGATGGCAAATAGTCCAGCATATGTTAAAAATGGTAGAATTATAGATTAAATTCAATATGTTCATACATATTTATACAATTATTTTACTATGCTATAAAAATCAAATCAAACCAGAAAAATGTTATAGACAAAATAAAATGTAAGCAAACGACAACAAAAAATTGAAAATGTTCTGTTGTGAACCACCCTCAGTCCCTCTCTCTGGTTGTAGATGGCTCTCTTTATCACTAAACCATTGGATCTGGTCTGGAGCATCTCATTGTTGAAGAGAGCCACATCCTCCTGAATTGATCATGATATAACCGTGTTATTGCCTTGTATAATAATCTCCTGGTTCTGTTCTTTTCACTCAGCATCAGTTCATGTCAGTCTCTCCAGGCCTCTCTGAAATCGTTCTGCTGGTCTTTTGTTACAGAACAACCATTAGAACAGAATTTCATGGAATATTTCTGGGAATAACAGGCTTGAATAATGTAATAGGAACAAGGCCATCATGAAGTACACAATTTAGGACTCTGTTATAGTAAGTAGACTGTTAACACTAAGTGCTATAATTTATGATTGTTACATTCAGCAAACTTACTGCTAATCACTGTTTAACGTTCATGTCAAGCTGCAAGAAAGGGCAGGATGTATATCTGTAATCTTGACACATTCACTAAGTAACCCGAAGACTCTAGTATTATTGCAATATTAACTTAGAGAAAATATAGATCCTGGCTCTCAGATCAATAAATGCAATATTTAAGTGGTACCTGGCTGGCTCCTGTACTTTCATTTCCACTCTCATCCTATTGGGGGGAGCAGGAGTGGGCATCCACACTGGGCACTCAACGAGACAGGGACCTGAATGCCATTGTGGAGGAGAGTGACCTCTTGATGAGCACAAGGATTAAGGTAAGAGGGGAAATTAGTTTAACTCCAGGCTAACACAAGAATTAGTTAGAAGTGAAATTGAGTTTTGTACTATTGATACCTATATAGTGTACACATTGAATCAGAATGGGGCAAAAGCAATAAGGTGACAGGGACTGAGAATGTTATCTGAAAATCTTAAAGAAGTGAATAAAGGAAAAAGAATTGGAAATGACTACAGGACAGTTACAGGAATTTTTTGAGTCTGTAGAAAATTGCTGTCCTTGTTTTTTTTTTATTTTATTTAATAATTACTTTATATTGACACTCGTTTCTGTTCTGATTTTTTTCCCTCCCTCCCTCCACCCCCTCCCCTAGATGGCAAGCAGTCCTTTATATGTTGGATATGTTGCAGTATATCCTAGATACAATATATGTTTGCAGAACCGAACAGTTCTCTTGTTGCATAGGGAGAATTGGATTCAGAAGGTATAAATAACCCGGGAAGAAAAACAAAAATGCAGATAGTTCACATTCATTTCCCAGTGTTCTTTCTTTGGGTGTAGCTGCTTTTGTCCGTCATTTATCAATTGAAACTCAGGTCTCTTTGTCAAAGAAATCCACTTCCATCAAAATATGTCCTCATACAATATCGTTGTCGAAGTGTATTCTGCTTATTTCACTTAGCATCAGTTCATGTAAGTCTGGCCACTCCTCTCTGTATTCATCCTGCTGGTCATTTCTTACAGAACAATAATATTCCATAACATTCATATACCACAATTTACCCAGCCATTCTCCTATTGATGGGCATCCATTCATTTTTATTTTTATTATTTTTTTTATTTTTTTTAAATTTTATTTTATTTAATAATAACTTTGTATTGACAGAATCCATGCCAGGATAATTTTTACACGACATTATCCCTTGCAATCACTTATGTTTCGTTTTTTCCCCTCCCTCCCTTCTCCCCCCCCCAAGATGGCAAGCAGTCCCATATATGTTAAATATGTTGCAGTATATCCTAGATACAATACATATTTGCAGAACCGAACAGTTCTCCCGCTGCACAGGGAGAATTGGATTCAGAAGGTAAAAATAACTCGGGAAGAAAATCAAAAATGCAAATAGTTCACATTCATTTCCCAGTATTCCTTCTTTGGGTGTAGCTGTTTCTGTCCATCATTTCTCCAATGAAACTCAGTTAAGTCTCTTTGTCAGAGAAATCCACTTCCATCAGAATACATCCTCATACAATATCGTTGTCGAAGTGTATAATGATCTCCTGGTTCTGCTCATCTCACTCAGCATCAGTCCATGTAGGTCTCTCCAAGCCTCTCTGTATTCATCCTGCTGGTCATTCCTTACAGAGCAATAATATTCCATAACATTCATATACCACAACTTACCCAGCCATTCTCCAATTGATGGGCATCCATTCATTTTCCAGTTTCTAGCCACTACAAACAGGGCTGCTACAAACGCATCCATTCATTTTCCAGTTTCTAGCCACTACAAACAGGGCTGCTACAAACATTTTGGCACATACAGGTCCCTTTCCCTTCTTTAGTATTTCTTTGGGATATAAGCCCAATAGAAACACTGCTGGATCAAAGGGTATGCACAATTTGATAATTTTTTGGGCATAATTCCAGATTGCTCTCCAGAATGGTTGGATTCGTTCACAACTCCACCAACAATGCATTAGTGTCCCAGTTTTCCCGCATCCCCTCCAACATTCATCCTTATTTTTTCCTGTCATCTTAGCCAATCTGACAGGTGTGTAGTGGTATCTCAGAGTTGTCTTAATTTGCATTTCTCTGATCAATAATGATTTGGAACACTCTTTCATATGAGTGGTAATAGTTTCAATTTCATCCTCTGAAAATTGTCTGTTCATATCCTTTGACCATTTATCAATTGGAGAATGGCTTGATTTCTTCTAAATTTGAGTCAGTTCTCTATATATTTTGGAAATGAGGCCTTTATCAGAACCTTTAACTGTGAAGATGTTTTCCCAGTTTGTTGCTTCCCTTCTAATCTTGTTTGCATTAGTTTTGTTTGTACAAAGGCTTTTTAATTTGATGTAATCAAAATTTTCTATTTTGTGATCAGTAATGGTCTCTAGTTCATCTTTGGTCACAAATTTCTTTCTCCTCCACAAGTCTGAGAGATAAACTATTCTATGTTCCTCTAATTTATTTATAATCTCGTTCTTTATGCCTAGGTCATGGACCCATTTTGATCTTATCTTGGGATATGGTGTTAAGTGTGGGTCCATGCCTAATTTCTGCCATACTAATTTCCAATTATCCTAGCAGTTTTTATCAAATAATGAATTCTTTTCCCAGAAGTTAGGGGCTTTGGATTTGTCAAACACTAGATTGCTATAGTTGACTATTCTGTCTTGTGTCCTTGGTTTTCACAAGAAGGAAAATCCATGGGGAGAAATGGAAGACAGAGGGAAAATCAAGGAGTGAATATTTTAGAGAAATAGGGCCAGGGGGTTTTCAGGTTATTATATTTTCTCTTTGAAATATCTTGAAAATCTCTTTTCAGTCTCCAGAGGGAGTTGTATTAACTACTGGAGTGCTTAAAGTAGATTTACCTTCTAGTACTCTGGAGGAAGAAGCCATGGCCCAAGCTATAGAATGTTTAAATGTTAACAAAAAGGACAATCCACAGTTACCTGTATTGAGACTTCTCCTAAATATAGATCTGAAGGGAAACTAAATTCTTATAGAAATGAACCAAATTCAGGAGCCAGTTAAGAGAGCCATACAAAGGGGAGCAGACATCCCTTTTGAAATGCAGTTAACTTTGCCAGTTATTGAAACCCCCAATCCTAGTAATCCCGGACAAAATAGGAGAGAATGTCAAGCTATTGACTTTTGGTTACTGAAAGTGTCACATCAGACTATTTCTATAATCTGTAGGATTCAGTCTCATGAAGTGCCTGGCCTCCTTTAAACACATGTTTCAATGGCTAAAAACCACCTTAGAGAGAGGAGAATATTTACTATGGAAGGCAGTGGTTTTTTTTTTTTAGAAATGGCAAGACCAAGTCCAGATAAATGATCATACCATGGTCAGAATCACCTTTGAGATTCTCGCTGGAATGGGAGTATTTAGTCAGTTAAAAAATCAATTAAATTATGAAGTAACAGCTAATGAACAAGTGATGAAGAAAGCTAGATCAGCATGGGTAAAGATACTTGGGAAAACTGGCAGAGAGACATCAGATAGAAAAATCATTCAGGGACTTAATGAGATCTTTGCTGATTTTGTCAGTCACTTAATGACAGCAATTCAGTATTCTCTCAGTGATGGGGACATAAACCAAATTTTGTTAAGATAACTTGCGCTTGAAAATGCTAATACAGATTTTAAAAATGCATTATGTGGGGAAAACCAAAAATGTCTTTAATAGAAATGTTCCAAAGGTGCCAGATTGTTGGAACTCCTTTCAAGCTGCAGTAATGACTGCTGTGCTAAATCAGGACAAATCACAATCTCAAAATTTTTCAAAATCTAGTAGATGCTCTAATTGTGGACAATGGGTTCATATGAAGACTAATTGTACTACACAGAATGTTGCATCACATTGCAATTCAGCAGATAGACCTTTGACTTTATGTCCCAAATGGTGGAAGGGCCGACATTTGGGTTCTGAATGTCCTTCTCAGAATAACAGGCAAGGGACTCAGAATATTGGAAACTGTCTTTAGGGCCAAATCCCACCCCAGATGATGGGAGCTGTGCTTTCCCTTATTCCTCCTCAAACTGAGTCTGCAACCAATATCGTAAATCCTACTTATTGACAATATCAGAGGTAATTCATGTAACCCCGGGAAGGACAGGCCTTCATTTATGTTCCTCAGTGTCACACCAAATAACTGACAATGTGGGAACATGTTCTCTCTCTACTGGAGTCTCGGGTCATTGCAAGGGCTTTTGGCTATTCCTCATGTAATAGATTCTGATTTTTGAAGGGGAAATGTGTATTCTTCGCTTGCTGCTCCTCACCAGGACATTAAAAAAAAAAGCAGGAGAGGATAGCACAGTTAGTGAGAATACCTTACAAAAGTGTAGGAAGAGAATATTAAAAGGTTCTGGAAGTACAGGCAAAGAGGTGTTCTGGATGCAAGCAATAACTGATTCTCAGCCACTTTTATAGTTGGAAATAGAAGGAAAACTCTTTGAAGGGTCGGTGGACACAGGAGCTGATAAGTCAGTGAGGTCACAGTGCTTTTGGTCACAAGCTTGGCCAACATACAAGCGCACAAACTTTTCCAAGGTATATAGGCTAAATGGTTATTGTGGAGAAAGGAGAATAAAGAATGGCAGTTCCACTCTGAAGTTCTTCAGATACTCTCTATTCATTTATGGGGGAGAGATTTGCTAAAAGGGATGAATGCGCATAACATTTTTCAGTGCAAACAATTCCAATGTAATTACCAGTGATGAGGAGAAATTTAGAAAGTGGTAAATAGAAGGGACTAGATAGGTTAATCAATTGGGAGAAAGGATTAATTTGTATCTCTACAGATGGAGAAGCAATCAGATGGGTGACAATGAGCACCTAGAGAGAGAAAGAAAAAGAGAAAAACCTTGAAACAGGAGAAGACCTAAGAACAAAATCTTCAGGAATCATTGGATTCCCCAACACAAGATGAGACTGTTGCAGGACTTCAAAACTTGCAGGAATTATTGGATTCCTGGCACATGAACTAATAGACAATGGATTCCTTTTGGACTATTTCTAGGACTTAGGGACATGTATAATTCCTCATGTTGATTAGTGTTATTTGTTACATTACCGTGTTTTTTTTTTTAATTTTTTATTTAATAATTACATTATATTGACACTCGTTTCTGTTCCGATTTTTTTTCCCCTCCCTCCCTCCACCCCCTCCCCTAGATGGCAAGCAGTCCTTTATATGTTGGATATGTTGCAGTATATCCTAGATACAATATATGTTTGCAGAACCGAACAGTTCTCTTGTTGCGTAGGGAGAATTGGATTCAGAAGGTATAAATAATCCGGGAAGAAAAACAAAAATGCAGATAGTTTACATTCGTTTCCCAGTGTTCTTTCTTTGGGTGTAGCTGCTTTTGTCCATCATTTAGCAATTGAAACTCAGGTCTCTTTGTCAAAGAAATCCACTTCCATCAAAATATGTCCTCATACAATATCGTTGTCGAAGTGTATAATGATCTCCTGGTTCTGCTCCTTTCACTTAGCATCAGTTCATGTAAGTCTCGCCAGTCCTCTCTGTATTCATCCTGCTGGTCATTTCTTACAGAACAATAATATTCCATAACATTCATATACCACAATTTACCCAGCCATTCTCCAATTGATGGGCATCCATTCATTTTCCAGTTTCTAGCCACTACAAACAGGGCTGCTACAAACATTTTGGCACATACAGGTCCCTTTCCCTTCTTTAGTATTTCTTTGGGATATAAGCCCAATAGAAACACTGCTGGATCAAAGGGTATGCACAATTTGATAATTTTTTGGGCATAATTCCAGATTGCTCTCCAGAATGGTTGGATTCGTTCACAACTCCACCAACAATGCATTAGTGTCCCAGTTTTCCCGCATCCCCTCCAACATTCATCCTTATTTTTTCCTGTCATCTTAGCCAATCTGACAGGTGTGTCGTGGTATCTCAGAGTTGTCTTAATTTGCATTTCTCTGATCAATAATGATTTGGAACACTCTTTCATATGAGTGGTAATAGTTTCAATCTCATCCTCTGAAAATTGTCTGTTCATATCCTTTGACCATTTATCAATTGGAGAATGGCTTGATTTCTTCTAAATTTGAGTCAGTTCTCTATATATTTTGGAAATGAGGCCTTTATCAGAACCTTTAACTGTGAAAATGTTTTCCCAGTTTGTTGCTTCCCTTCTAATCTTGTTTGCATTAGTTTTATTTGTACAAAAGCTTTTTAATTTGATGTAATCGAAATTTTCTATTCTGTGATCAGTAATGGTCTCTAGTTCATCTTTGGTCACAAATTTCTTTCTCCTCCACAAGTCTGAGAGATAAACTATTCTATGTTCCTCTAATTTATTTATAGTCTCGTTCTTTATGCCTAGGTCATAGACCCATTTTGATCTTATCTTGGTATATGGTGTTAAGTGTGGGTCCATGCCTAATTTCTGCCATACTAATTTCCAATTATCCCAGCAGTTTTTATCAAATAATGAATTCTTTTCCCAGAAGTTAGGGGCTTTAGGTTTGTCAAACACTAGATTGCTATAATTGACTATTCTGTCTTGTGAGCCTAGCCTTTTCCACTGATCCACTAATCTGTTTCTTAGCCAATACCAAATGGTTTTGGTGACTGCTGCTTTATAATATAATTTTAGATCAGGTACAGCTAGGCCACCTTCATTTGATTTTTTGTTCATTAATTCCCTTGAGATTCTCGACTTTTTATTGTTCCATATGAATTTCGTTGTTATTTTTTCTAGATCAATAAAATATTTTCTTGGAAGTCTGATTGGTATAGCACTAAATAAATAGATTAGTTTAGGGAGTATTGTCATCTTTATTATGTTCGCTCGGCCGATCCAAGAGCACTTAATATTTTTCCAATTATTTAAGTCTGACTTTATTTGTGTGGAGACTTTTTTATAATTTTGCTCATATAATTCCTGACTTTCCTTTGGTAGATAGATTCCCAAATATTTTATGGTATCAACAGTTATTCTGAATGGAATTTCTCTTTGTATCTCTTGCTATTGTGTTTTGTTGGTGATGTATAAAAATGCTGAGGATTTATGGGGATTTATTTTGTAGCCAGCTACTTTGCTAAAATTATGAATTATTTCCAATAGCTTTTTGGTAGAATCTCTGGGGTTCTCTAGGTATACCATCATATCATCTGCAAAGAGTGATAGTTTGGTTTCGTCATTGCCTACTCTAATTCCTTTTATATCTTTCTCGACTCTTATTGCCGAGGCTAGTGTTTCTAATACGATATTAAATAATAATGGTGATAGTGGGCAACCTTGCTTCACTCCAGATCTTACTGGGAAAGGTTCCAGTTTTTCCCCATTGCATATGATGCTTACTGATGGTTTTAAATATATGCTCCTGACTATTTTAAGGAAAAGTCCATTTATTCCTATGCTCTCAAGTGTTTTTATTAGGAATGGATGTTGGATTTTGTCAAATGCTTTTTCTGCATCTATTGAGATGATCATGTGGTTTTTGTTTGTTTGGTTATTGATATAGTCAATTATGCTAATAGTTTTCCTAATATTGAACCAGCCCTGCATTCCTGGTATAAATCCTACTTGGTCATAGTGTATTATCCTGGTGACAATTTTCTGTAATCTTTTTGCTAATATTTTATTTAAGATTTTAGCATCAATATTCATTAGGGAGATTGGTCTATAATTTTCTTTCTCTGTTTTCAGCCTACCTGGTTTAGGTATCAGTACCATATCTGTGTCATAAAAGGAGTTTGGTAGGACTCCTTCAATCCCTATTTTTTCAAATAGTTTATATAACATTGGGGTTAATTGTTCTTTAAATGTTTGGTAGAATTCACATGTAAATCCATCTGGTCCTGGGGATTTTTTCTTAGGGAGTTGATTGATAGTTTGTTCTATTTCTTTTTCTGAGATGGGACTGTTTAGGATATTTACTTCTTCCTCTGTTAGTTTGGGCAAGCTGTATTTTTGGAGGTATTTTTCTATTTCATTTAAGTTGTCGAATTTATTGGCATAAAGTTGGGCAAAGTAACTCCTAATTATTGCTCTAATTTCCTCTTCGTTAGTGGTGAGTTCTCCCTTTTCATTTTTAAGACTAACAATTTGATTTTCCTCTTTCCTTTTTTTAATCAGATTTACTAAGGGTTTGTCTATTTTGTTGGTTTTTTCATAGAACCAACTCTTAGTTTTATTAATCAATTCAATAGTTTTTTTACTTTCAATTTTATTGATCTCACCTTTTACTTTTAGAATTTCAAGTTTAGTGTTTGACTGGGGGTTTTTAATTTGTTCCTTTTCTAGCATTTTTAATTGCAAACCCAATTCATTGACCTTCTCTTTCTCTATTTTATACAAATAGGCCTCTAGAGATATGAAATTTCCCCTTATTACCGCTTTGGCTGCATCCCATACATTTTGGTATGATGTCTCATTATTATCGTTTTCTTGGGTGAAGTTATTAATTATGTCTATGATTTGCTGTTTCACCCAATCATTCTTTAGTATGAGATTATTTAGTTTCCAATTATTTTTTGGTCTACTTCCCCCTGCTTTTTTGTTGAATGTAATTTTCATTGCATCGTGGTCTGAAAAGGATGCTTTTACTATTTCTGCCTTACTACATTTGAATTTGAGGTTTTTATGTCCTAATATATGGTCAATTTTTGTATAGGTTCCATGAACTGCTGAAAAGAAAGTGTATTCCTTTCTGTCTCCATTACATTTTCTCCAGAGATCTATCATATCTAACTTTTCTAGTATTCTATTTACCTCTTTGACTTCTTTCTTATTTATTTTGTGGTTTGATTTATCTAATTCTGAGAGTGCAAGGTTAAGATCTCCCACTATTATAGTTTTACTGTCTATTTCTTCTTGCAGCTCTCTTAGTTTCTCTTTTAAGAATTTAGATGCTACCCCACTTGGTGCATATATGTTTAATATAGATAGTGCTTCATTATCCATGCTACCCTTTAGCAAGATATAGTGTCCTTCCTTATCTCTTTTAATTAGGTCAATTTTTGCTTTAGCTTGATCTGAGATCAGGATGGCTACCCCTGCTTTTTTGACTTCACCTGAAGCATAGTAGATTTTGCTCCAACCTTTTACCTTTAACCTGCATGTATCTCCCCACTTCAGGTGTGTTTCCTGTAAACAACATATTGTAGGATTCTGGCTTTTAATCCATTCTGCTAACCGCTTCCTCTTTATGGGGGAGTTTACCCCGTTCACGTTTATGGTTAGAATGACCAATTCTGTATTACTTGCCATCTTGTTAACCCCGGTTTATGCTTTCCTCCCTTCTTTCCCCTTTCCCCCCCTTCCAAGTATTAAGCTTGTGAGCACCCCTTGCTTCTCACAGGCCTCCCTTTTTAGTATCCCTCCCCCCGCCTTAGAGTTCCTCCCCCTATCTTACCCCTTTCCCTCCCAGTTCCTGTATTCCCTTCCGCTTAGCTTATTCCTTCCCTTTCCACTTTTCCCTTCTCACTTTTCAATGAGATGGGAGAAGTTTCACCATAGATTGAATATGTCTTAAGATTTTTCACTTAAAGCCAATTCTGAAGGCAGTAAGATACCCACTATATTCATCCCCCTCCATTCTTTCTCTCAGATATAATAGGTTTCCTATGCCTCTTCATGAGATGTACTACCCCCACTTTACCCTTTTTCTGGTACAATGTCCTTTCCACATCAATTTCTAGAACAAGGTATACATGTATTCTTTATACATCTATATAGTCAAAATATAGTTCCCAAGATTAATCTTTACCTTTTTAGATTTCTCTTGAGTTCTATATTTGTAGATCAAACTTTTTGTTAAGTTCTGGTTTTTTCATCAGAAATAGATGAAATTCGCTTACTTCGTTGAATGTCCATCTTCTTCCCTGGAAAAAGATGCTCATTCTCGCTGGGTAAGTTATTTTTGGTTGCATACCAAGTTCCTTAGCCTTTCGGAATATCATATTCCAGGCCCTTCGATCTTTTAATGTGGATGCTGCCAGATCCTGGGTGATCCTTATTGTGGCTCCTTGATACTTGAATTGGGTTTTTCTAGCCGCTTGCAATATTTTTTCTTTCATCTGAGGGTTCTGGCATTTGGCCACTATATTCCTTGGTGTTTTGATTTTAGGATCCCTTTCAGTGGGTGATCAATGAATCCTTTCAATGTTTATTTTTTCTTCTGTTCCTATGACTTCTGGGCAGTTCTCTTTGATAATTTCCTGGAAGACAGTGTCCAGGCTCTTTTTTTCAACATGTTTTTCTGGGAGTCCAATGATTCTCAGATTGTCTCTCCTGGATCTGTTTTCCAGGTCTGTTGTCTTCCCCAGAAGGTATTTCACATTTTTCTCCATTGTTTGATTTTTTTGGATTTGCTTGACTGATTCTTCTTGTCTCCTCGAGTCATTCAATTCCACTTGTTCAATTCTGATTTTCAGTGAAGTATTCTCTTCACTCACTTTTTAAAAATCTTTTTCTAGTTGTCCAATTGAGTTCTTTTGTTCTGTGGAATTTTTTTCCATTTCGCCAATTTTGTTTTTTAGAGAGCTGTTTTCTGTTTCCAGTTCACTAATCCTATTTTTCAAGGATTTTACTTCTTTATCCACTCTCTCTTTAACTGACTTCTCCAGGCTCTTTTCCCATTTTTCTTCTAGCTCCCTTGTGAGAGCCTTTTTAATCACTTCTATGAGGTTCATCTGTGCTGAGGAACAGACGATCTCCTCCTTTGGGGATTCACCTGGGGACTGCCTGTTTTTAGTCTCCTCAGGATTTAGAGTCTGCTCTCTATCTGTATAGAAGCTGTCAAGGGTTAAAGTCCTCTTCAGCTTCTTGCTCATTCTGTCTATTAATCAGAGACAAACTACCAAAGAAAAACAGAAAAAACTAAAGTCTTTCTTTGGGGAGGGGGGGGGCTGGGTGTGTTATCGAGCTTCCTCTACAGACTGCAGGGGGCAGCAGTGAGGCACTAGCAGGACTGTGCTGCGCCTGCGCTCTGAGATCCCAAAGCGTGCTGAGTCACTGGGGGGGGGAAGGGGGAGGGCGGCCAGGTCCTGAGAGACTCCAGCTGTTTGGGGTTGTATTCTTCAGCCCCGGTGTTTTTAGCTTCTCTGCTGGGCTGTTGACTTGCTGCCGGAGCAAAGTATCCAAACCTGTAGCGAAGCTCTCCCCGCAGAGACGGCTACGATCACTCTCCACCCCCTCTCCAGTCTGCTCCTGTGCCCTCACTGCCGCTGCCCTCAGCCTGCGCCCGATCTAAAACCGCCCCAGCCCTCCAGTAAAGACAGACCTTTCTTGGCGGATCTCAAGGATGGCTTCTCTTGGTAACTATTTGTGGGTTTTTTTCAGTCAAGCATTGATTCAGAGGCTTGTAATGAAATGGATAGTGAGAGAAAGCATGGAGCTTATGCAGCTGTGAGCCTCCTCTCCGCCATCTTAACCGGAAGTCCCCTACATTACCGTGTTATATTGCTATGTGTTTATGCAATGTATGTAATTATGTGTAATGCCTCCCATATGGATGGATTTATGTATACCTATTTCAAATGAGCTTTTTCAAAAACCCACTAATTCGATTCGATTTTCCATTTCCGTTGGGGTTTTCATCTCCCTTCCTGAGATGTCAGGGAGGGCGTGATCGCCTCCTTTTATGGTGCTTTCATTCCTTTTTTGAGCAGTCAGAGAAGTCGTGATCACCTTTTTTGGGGTTCTCACCTCCTTGAGAAGTCAGGGAGGTCATGACCACCTATGTTCTAAAGACAAAAGAGAGCGGGAGATGTTAGGATTCTTACAAGATGCTGAGTAAGTAGAATTGAGGAGACAGTGGCTAAATCTAGGTTAGAATAGATTTAATCCTACAATAAATAATGGTTCTTTAGTGATATAATGATTGGTGTATACTCAGAGTGGGGCATATAAGGGAGAAGCTCTTGGGGCCAGAAGGAATAGCCCACTAGAAGCTTTCTGAGGAGGAGAGAGATCCATTCCATCTTTTACCTTTGTTCTGGCTGGAGGCTGAAGCTGGCAGAAGCAACAGACTAGTAGCAAGAGTTCTCAGAACCAAGGAGAGAGATAGGCCTCTATCAAAGCTAAGCAGACCCCAGGAAAAGAGATAAGACTTTGGAGGAGACAATAAAGGATTTGACTTTAACTCCTGACTGTATTTGGGGTGATTACATTGAACTGAAATGATGGCTCCTCCCAGGGACTCCAAGAAACCTGCTCCAGAGAACAATATATTTTAGAGAAGAATATTACATCAGTGATCATACTGAAGAAAAACAGCAGGGGATGCTTGAAAAGCATTTTGTAACATGAAGATTACATAAACACGATTGTGAGGCTCCTTTCTGAATTTTTCTGATGTGATTAAAAATACACACACACACACACACACACACACACACACTATTTCTTGTTTCCACACAAATCATATTCAGACTCTCATGGTTAAAAACTGGCACAAGGTCATTTTGTTTAACCTAATGAAGACTTGAGCCATTGTTGCCCACCCTCCTCCTGATCTACACTAATTTTAGTTCAATCAAATAAAATGTTCCCTTTGCAAAAAAAAAAAAAAAGAAAAGAAAAAAAGAAAAAGAAAAAGAAAAGAAAAAAAAAAAAAGAGAAAAACCTTTCAGTGATCAAAAATCCTGAGGGGAAAAGGAAGTTTCCACTCTTATGGGTCAAGAATAATTTAGAGCCAAGTGACAACTGTCAATAGGAGATGATGTCTTTGATGCAAGAGAGTTCTGGGATGACGATTCTGATCATTCTAGACCATCTGGAAGTCAAAGACTAAATATGAGTCAAAACCATTCTTTGGCTGCCCTGGAGAGCTACACTTCCCATCATTGGGCAGGTCTCTGGGCCAATGGAAATGTCTGCTTTGCAGTTCTGCCAAGTTGTTTCCTTCCAGGAAAGATGATGGGCACTTATTAGATGCATCACAGATGCCTGGTTCTGAGCCCTTGCCTGTTGGGCCTTCTCTGTGGGGAAGGAAATGACCAGCTGCCCTGCTGCCCATCCCCCTGTGTGTCTTGTGTTCCCTTTTGTAGCCAGAATGGCCGTCGTCTCCTCAGCGTTCTGGATGGGCTGCAATGGTCCCCTCAGAACCCAGAGGTTCAGTCCACCTTGTCTTTCCCAGAAATTCATCCCAACATCCCCAGCTAAAAGGGGGACCTGAGGAGGGTCAGGGTAAAAAGAAACAAATTTCTGCGGAATTCTAGGAGTTCTCTGCCAGAGAGGAAGGGCTGACTGAAGTCTCCTTGCCCAAAGGGCTCCCAGCAGGATCCCAGATTAATCCACCTGGAAACAAAGTCATTAAAAGCAACTGGTCTCTATCATAGCTTCTTTATTCACAAAATGTCCCAGGTAATGTGCTGGTGCTTGTGGCGTGTGTATGTGTGTGTATGTGTGTGTGTGTGAATGTGTTTGTGTGTGTGTGTCTGTGTGTGTATGTGTTAAATGAAGTCTCCCCAATTCCAACATTATCCTTTGCTAGGAGCACTTTGAGGAGATCCTACACAGGAGTCATAATGAAGGTTTGTTTTAACATTATTATTTCCCTGAGATTTATTCCAAAGTAGGAACAATAGGCTTGTGAGAGAAGCCTGATCTCCCCATTTGGAGGGACAAGTTCCCACAAGATACATGTGGGTTTGTAGCATTCTAGATGTAGAGTCCTTTGTGAGAGGAACTTCCTGTACTTACAGGGACTATGCCCACTGGAACTCATCCTGTTGGACCATGTTGGGTGTTAATGCACCAGAGATTTCAATTTAGGAATACAGAGGAGAAGGAGGGACCCGGGGCTCCTGTGCCATGAAGTGGTGGCCAGGAACTTACAGAGATTCTGAGTGGATCTTCCATGGGAAGGGTCTCAGATTGGACAGGGACAGTTAGGGGACAGGAGACAAGTTGACATCTGGCCTCAGACACTTAATGGAATCACTTTGTGACCCAAGGCAAGTCCTTCACCTTATCTGTTTCAGTTACTTCATCAATCTAAGGAGTTGCAGGGGGAGGGGCAAAGCCCTCTAGGAAAACCTCAAAATGGGGTCACTGAAGATTAGATCTGACTAAAATGACTGAACCTTGCCGGGCCCATTTCCTAGATCCAGAGAAGGAAGGGACCAAACTAGCATCACAAGTTCTCTGAGGTCCCTCCCAGGTCTGGCTATAGGATCCTTTGCCTTTTTGTAGGTAATCAAGGTCAGAAGCTGGCCTGGGATCCAATAGGCAAAGGCAGATATACCAAAGTACTTCATGTTTGATTCTCTTCATTTTTCTCCCACAGCTCTGACTGGTTTTTGCTGCCAGGAGCAGCATCCCTTTCCCCAGGACTGAACTGCTCTCTTAAAGTGGAATTACGGAGCAAAGGGCCCCATCTCCTCCAATTGGGTGCCTCTCCCTCAGGCTGCAGGGCTGAAGACTGGAGCCATAACCTCTGGTCCAAAGGGTTTCTGACTACATCAACTCCTCCTGGGAAGGTGTCGAAGGGCAGTGGTTGGGAGTAGAAAGGGAATTAGTTTTGGGGTAAAATCTCAGGATTGTTCTGCTTGGAATTGTATAAAGGCAGACGAGTCATTCTAATCTCCTGCGAGTCATTTCCTCATTTGTAAAGTAGAGATTTCATGAGATTTCCTCCAAATGTCTCTGGGACTTCAGAAGCCTTCGCTGCCATCACCCAGAGTGCAAAGTGTATCTGTAAATCCTGTGATTTCTACCTCCTCAGTTGGGGAATGTGATGGGCCTGCTGGTGTCTTTGTTCTAGTGGTTGGAGAGTGAAAATCGGTCATCAAAATCCTGGACTAAGGAAGCTCCGAGGTTCCTTTCACCTCTAACAGATGGATACTATAATTCTCCATAAAGAGTGAGACCCACCAGCAGAGAAAAACTATGAGCACTGGACTTTCTAGAATGACTCTTCAAAATGGATGACACTGTGTCCTGAGCATGAGACCTGGTTCACACGGATCCTGGTGTAGGGAGCTGGATGAGCAGCAAGGCTACAATTTTACAATCTTTGAGGGAAATTCTCATCTCTGAAGGATTTAATAAAGCTTGTGACCTATAATAGAATATTTCATGAGGTTTCTTCATCACAGGTGATTGATTGAATTCACGTCACAGAACTATTTTCCTACAAAAGGCCCATCTGGGATGTAGTCTGATGTGGAATAAGGGAAAGTGAGGTCAAAATATAATTTCGCACTTATGATTTCCCCTGGATGCAGGGACTCAGCTGGAGATGCCGCAGGCAGTTTGGTCCCCAGAATTCTTCTGAGACTGAGACTTCTCTGTGGAAAATGGAATAAGAGAAATGGAGCCCATCATTATCTAAAAATAAATGTACCAGGAGACAGAGAGAAAGTATGTAACGGTCACTCATCTCACACCATTGTCCTTGTCCTGCACATGGACCTGGCTAATGTCCCTCTGTTTCCTCCAGTGTGACCTGGAGATCAGAGCCGGGCTTCTGTAGAGAGACGGGTCGTGGCTGGTGCGGAAAAAGTCCCTCCTCAGTCCCTGACTCAAGCAGCTGACTCGGCTGTAGCATGAGCAGTCGCTCCACTTCCTCAGAGTTAAAGCTCTGGTTACTGTTCAGGGGGATGTGGCCCTGCATTGTGAGAAGCATTTCTCACCTCGTTCCTTCCCTTTCTGTGTCTCTGTTGCTGCAGCTTCCAGGCTCTGGGCAGTTTTGCTATGAAGACCAACAAATTCTTTATTCTATCCCTGGAGATGTAGAGATTGGCTTCTTTCTCCCCCTATACTCACCTGAAGTGAGCAACATAACAGGAGCAGCACGGTTTCAGAATCCTCCTAACGAGGCTTGTAGGGCTCTTATGTAAGTACCTCTATGTGCCTGTGCTCATTTCCACTGCGAGGATGCAGGAAAGTCCTCATTGCTCAGTCTGAGTCGGGGTGCTCCCCACTCTCCCTGTCTCTTACTGTTTGTATCTTCTTGGCAGCTTTCATCCTGTCTCCTTAATGTCAGAGTTGAAGAAAGAAAACCTCTTTCCCCTCCTTTCCCTTCCCATTCCCCATCAAACAGGCCGTGCCCAGGCTTCTCCCTCCTTACCAGGCTCAGTCTCTTGTCTCCCTCCCTTCCAGGCCATCCTGACCTCATGTAAATAGTGAAGGGTTAATGGCCTGAAGCAGCAGAAGTGCTGGGGCCCCTGCTGCCTTTCTACCCTAGGACAGAGTCATTGCTGAGTGTACAGATCCTGAGCAAGGGGAAATCTGCCCCGTTCCCAGGAAGGGAAGCTGTGTCTCCTCCCCAGCTTTGCCTATCTGACAACAAGAGAGCAGCCCTTGTTAGGAAGCCATGGGACCTCTTCTTCAGGAAATTTAGGGTTAGGGATAATTCTAGTCCACCCACCTCATTTATGAGCGGGAAATACGATCTTATGTTTACTCCTTCCTGTGGGTAAGTGAATTTATCATTTTTTTTTTTTGATGAAGTAATGTCGTCATGAAAATCAGCGTGTCCCAGCTTAGGGAATCTCAAAGGTACTGAGTATATTGGGACTGATGGAGCCTGAAACTGAGGGCTGGGAAATTTGACTTTATTTGGGAAAGAGAATTGTGCAGGATGTGGTAGCAAGAACTCAAACTTGCAAATGGCTTTAGGAAATGCCTGTTCCCACTCAGTGTGTTGAGGTCTAGCTTTGGGGTACCTAAATGAAATTAGGGTTAAGGTCTAGTGGCAGGTTTGGGGTACAGATTCGACGCAAGGGGGTCTAGTAGCAGCGCGAGTTCTCAATAAAAGCATTTATTGGCCCAGAGAGCTAGATTGATAAAAGAGGTTTATTATTAGATAAGCAAAGTTAAAGTATAGGCGAAGATAAGGAGGGCACTGGACAGAAGGTCCAGTGGACAGAGGGTCCTTACATGGTAGCCATGTTTGGAATCTCTGCAAAGAGGGGTTCCCAATGTGGCCTTTTTATAATAGGAGACTTAGCTCGAGGGGCTTTCGGGTGTAGCCCCAAAGTTGGCTCATATCCGGGTGGGGCTGGGAACAGGTCAGATCTTCTATTGGAATTCAAAAGGACCAGGATGTGCGAGTTAAAGAGCAATTTACATTATTAACTAGGAGAGGGTGGGAATCTAGAGAGCAAGCTTTCCCGCATCATTCCCCCCTCAAGCAGTTGGAACTTAAATTCATTTAAGGAAAAAGAAATAGGGCAAAGTCTCGTATTGAGACAGAATTGAAGATTTTCTCCTTCCAGGATTTTCCAAGTTCAGGGGTCCCCTCTTCATCCCCCCCTCAAGCAGTCACCTCCAAAGGCATGTGGGAAAAGGGGCGCCGATCTCCTCTTAACTGCTTCGAGCTGGCAAGGGTCGGAGAGATGTGGGGTTCATGCCAGGAGGTGAGGCATGAGGTATGGGGTTTGGGGATGACAGGTGTGCATCTAAGGGGTGTGTGTCCCGGTCAGTCATTCCCAGTCAGTTGTCCCATGTTCTCCAGGGTGAAGGGCGGTTGAGAGTCCAAAGGTTTAAGCCCAGATCTCGGGAGCAGGTTAAAACCGGGGTGTCATCCACGGTGGAGATGGAGACAGCAGGAGATGCATCAGGTCCCTTCTGTGGGCTGCCTGTAAAATGCTGATGGCCCATCTAACAAGGAGAAGTAGGAGAAAATGCTGGAAGCAAAAGATTATTTGTCTATAGTAAAAAGTGTTAAGTAGCCTCGAATTTAGCCCTTTCACTCTTAATTTCCAGGAAAGCTAATTTCTCCTGGTGTTGGTCCAGGGTGTAGACTAAGAAGTCAGGGGAAAACTGGAGGCCTATAAATCTAATCAAGATAAGAATGCAATTTAAGCTCTTAGAAATCTTTGAACGGTGCTGCCTTAAAAAGAGTTGGTTCCTCAAATAAGCAAAGATCCTAAGCCTTCCCCCCACTTTCCCCACTCTTATGGGGGAGGGGTGGAAGGGGTCAGAGGGAGTACAAAGTATCTCAGCATTGCCAACCCAACTTACCCGCCCCTGAGGTGTTGGGACTGTCCTGGGATAAAAAGGGAAACAGGGCCAGACCCCAATTCCCTACCGGGGAGCAGGACTGGGGGCCAATTCAGCCCCTGTGGTGTGACACAGTTTCTCCGTTGTTCCTCCTGCTCGAACTCAGGACAGAGACTAGAGAGCAAGCTTTCCCGCATCAAGTGATGTCTGAAGAATTCTGTTTTCTCGAGGTGCTGTGAGGGGGGCTTCTTTTAACTTCTAAAGCTAACTCTTCCATAGCTGCATGAACCCGGGACAGGTGCATGTGTGTTTACTTTCTGGGATTTTTCAAGGTATCCTGACCTTTTGCTGCTGCATAAGTCCTAGTTTTATGCAGTGTTACTGTTGAGGTCTAGCTTTGGGGTACCTAAATGAAATTAGAGTTAAGGTCTAGTGGCAGGTTTGGGGTACAGATTCAGCGCAAGGGGGTCTAGTAGCGGCGCGAGTTCCCAATAAAAGCATTTATTGGCCCAGAGAGCTAGATTGATAAAAGAGGTTTATTATTAGATAAGCAAAGTTAAAGTATAGGAGAAGGTAGAGATAAGGAGGGCACTGGACAAAGGGTCCAGTGGACAGAGGGTCCTCACATGGTAGCCATGTTTGGAATCTCTGCAAAGAGGGGTTCCCAGCGTGGCCTTTTTATAATAGGAGACTTAGCTCGAGGGGCTTTCGGGTGTAGCCCCAAAGTTGGCTCATATCCGGGTGGGGCTGGGAACAGGTCAGATCTTCTATTGGAATTCAAAGGGACCAGGATTTGTGAGTTCAAGGGCAATTTACATTATTAACTAGGAGAGGGTGGGAATCTAGAAAGGAATCTTTCCCGCATCATTATGATCAATTCTCTTTGTAAAATCCTCCTTTACATTGGGATCTCAGTATATAGCAGAGCAACATTCATATATATCCTTTTGTAAGTCTGCTCTGTAGCAAAAAAATTCAGATTCCTCCACCGATGTATGGATCATTTTTTTCTGCCACATCAGAGTTCTCGAGAAGCTGATCAGCTATTTATTCTGTCCTCTGCTTGTTGAAGACACACCATGAGTTTCACTGAATGGTTCTTTGGCAGATAAGAATCCTTTCCGGAACCTTGTTGTAGCCTTATATCATTATTTAATCCCTCTGGATTCTTTTTTTCATTTATACTGTTCTTTGTACTTACAAATAAAAATTCTCTATGAATCAAAATTCATAAATTATAAAATTTTTATAACAATTGTGTATATTTTGGTTAAGAACCAGGGCCATTAAATGATATGAATTATTGGTTATTCTTTTAATGCTTTAGTATGCTTCTTTTTATTCTATTTGTTGTTCATCATCTACGAAAAGTGGGAAGTTTGACCTAGAGGGAGAAGGTTCACCAACCATTTGAAGCATTAAATAACAATCCTGTTCTAAATCAAATGCCCTTTTCTGTTTTATGAATTATTTGATTTGTATCTTGAGAACTGCACCCCATGCAGAAGGCAAGGCCTCTATATTGTCAGCACTGATGCCAATTTGATGGAAATTGAATATAAGGGAGTATAATGTCACAGTACCTTATTTCTCCCTTCCATTTTACTCTAAGGCTTCTAGAGTCAACAACTATCCATGTCTTCTTGGGGAATGAGTGAATGCCTCAAGCAAACAGAGTTACCTGAGGACAGAAAGCCAATAGTTCTCACACTTTTAGAAATTACAAAAAGAAAAGAATAGTGGAACAATGTGTATGGATAGAGGCTACTTTGAATTCAAATAGAAGGAGCTAAACAGCTATTGCAGTGTTTAGTTTTGACTAAATGTTGGGAAAGTCCCTCTTCTGAAATGAATTCTGTGTCAAAGTTGTTTTAATGTTCTGTAACCTTTACCATTAATTCATTAGAATTATTGAAAAAAATTACCAGCAACTCTTCATGCCTGCCTTCACTCTACATGAGATTAACAGGAATCCCACTCTGTTGCCCAACATTTCCCTGGGATACCGTATGTACAACTCCTATTCCACTGAAGAAAGGACCTTGGAGAGCTACCTGTGGTGGCTGTCTGGAACAGACCAGCTCATCCCTAATTACAGCTGCAGAGAGCAAGGAAAGGTTGTGGCTGTCATTGGAGGAGCCACGTCAGCTCTCTCTGTTCAGATGGGGACCCTGCTTGACCTCTACCATTTACCCCAGGTGAATGAGATAGAACCTAATAGATTCTCTTGTTCTTCTGTACTACCCAGTAGTCATAGCAGTAGGATTGGTGGTAGAAGTAGTAGGAGCAGCAACAGTAAAAACAAATGCTTCTTTGTACCTTTAAAAATTTTTTTTAAAATGCTTTCCATATGCATTTCTTTTGATCTTCACAACAAACTCATAATGAAGATATTCTTGTAACTTCCATTTATAGTGGAGTTTACTATAACTGAGGAAAGTTAAATTGTGATCACGTAGCTAATGATAAACTGTGAAACTAATTAATCTAGGGGTTTTTTTAGATCAGTTTAATTCTCTAGAGACTGAACAAAGGCACTGTCTTCATCATCAGGGAAAGTGAACAACTCCTAGAACATCAACCCTAGTGCAAGCCAAGAAGCCATTTACTTTTCAACCCAAGAAAGGATCTGAAAGAAAAACTGGTTATACTTTTTCATTATACAAATAAGTTCAATAATGATTGGAGAAGTTAAAGTGTTTACTCAACACTAAACAATTCACTGGTGGAAGAGAACTGATTAGATCTTACCATTTTTGTCTTTAAGTTGAATGATCTTTTCAGTCTTTTACATCTCACTTATGAGCTTGCTTGATCATAATCATAATACTTTTAGTCCAGAATTTATTGAGAGGAGAATTATTTATAAAAGGAAACTGAGCATGAGCACTGATGTATAAGGTGCTTGTTTTGGGGGAGCACTGGGAAGCCTGTCCACAGAGCTGTCCTAAGAACTTCATAAGTATATTTACAAATGTACAAGAGTTTGAGAACATTTGTGATATTGTTCTCATAGAGGAAACAGTTTTAATGGGCAGCAGAAGGAAAGCAGAAACATGCAGGGCAAGGAACGACATTTCAGAAAATACCTCATCTTTTCAAAACTGAAAACAGACTTCTCTGAGCACTGTAGTTTAAGCTGGCTGCTTACTGAACTTTGTCAATAGTCAGATATATGAGTGTTTTGTGTGTTGAAAGCAAGAAGAAAATTAGGGATGATTTCATGGAAGAGAAACATTGAAAATTTAAATTGTTTCATTGAAAGGAAATGGAGGTCAGTTTGGAATATGGAACTATGCATATAAAAAGGTGAAAGATTGGAAGCCTCTCTCCATTTATAACCACATTTCTTATTTTAAACCACTCCTAATTGAATCTAACATTATTTAACTATAATTTCTTTAATATTCAGTGTTTCGGATTCAATATTTAAGTCCCATGGAGAAAAACGAATTGGGATCTTTATTGTGCCACTAACAAATTAAATTATAAATAGTCCTGACCATATACTTGGAGAATAGTAAAAACAAAAATGTATAAGCTCAAAGAGCATAGGAATTCACTCTAGATGTTCTTGTGGAAACATGACTGAACTGTCTAATTGAGGGAATCATGAGAAAGGGTATATCTCGCATCTTTGTTGCCAAATAATATAATAGCAGGAAGTCTAGTCTAGAGAAGAAGTAACCTCTTCCATTAGGGATTATTTTTCCTTGATCCAGATCAGAGAGAAAATGGCAGGATAAGTTGAATAAGTCTCCTTTGCCAAAAGGGTAGCTTCTTTCCTACTGTGAAATATGGGTATATATCTGACACTGAGATCTGAAACAATATTTCTCATAGATGATTTCAATTTTTATCAGCCCTCTAATGAAGTCCTTCTAATGAAAACTTCTAATGAAGTCCATGAATATTTGTATTTGTCAATGAGATAAATGTTCTTGCCAAAGATTGTGGTAATGAATAACAAATTTGGGGGCAGACATTCTGATGTCTTTTGGAGAGTAAACAATACATTTCAAAAGATAAATGGAGAAACTTTCAGATAGAAATTGTCATCTATGATAAACTTCACAATAAAATCTAAAACGTTCTTCTAACAATAGATACTCCCATTTGAGTAAGTGTATTTTACTTTAGCTCTCTCAGCAGCAGCATGTCCCTGCTCATCCATATTTTTTTTTCTCATCCAGATTACTTATGGTCCGTTTAATCCCAGTCTTGCTGACAAAGTCCAGTTTCCTTCCTTGTATCAGATGGCCCTCAAATCCTCTTCTCTTCACCGAGGAATTGTCCGCTTATTGGTATATTTTCAATGGAACTGGATAGGTCTGATTGTCTTAGATGATATGAGAGGTGAGGAATTCCTCAAAGAAATGAAAGAGGAAATGAAAAAGAATAGAGTTTGTATGTCCTTCACAGAGAAGATCCCTCTCAGTGACAAAAAAAAAGGGGAGAGTTCTGAGGCCTTCAAGTCCAGGATCCTTATTTCAGAAGTCAAAGTCATTGTCATTCATCCTGACACAGATTCATTTACATTTGTGAAAACCCCACCAGAATTTTTATTCCCAACCAAGAAGGTGTGGATTGCCACATCTCATTCAGACACTACAACGAGAGCCTTGTACCATTATGGTTTCATTTTCCATACTACTCTCTTCTTTTCACACTTGACTACTCCAGTACCTGGTTTTGAGAGTTTTATCAGAAGGCTTATATCTCCTTTAACCATGAAGGATGTTCTTCTTAAAGCACATAGGCCATCACCTTTGAAATGCTCAGATCAACCAGATATCCCAGAACAAGATTTATATTTACCAAATGCCTCCATGAAACATTTACCTTTTTACCCTGTGGACATGACAACATCCGCCTTGAGTTACAACATCTACAATGCTTTTTATGCTGTGGCGTGGGCTCTCCATAGAATAGTGATGAAAATATCTGAGAAAAGATCCTTGGGAAATGAAGAATCTGTATTGCCTCATTCATGGCAGGTAATATGAAAAGTGTGGTGCCTTTTTAGTTATTATTTTTTGAGTATGTATTTTAGCAAGAAGTGGGACATGGAAGACATTGGAGACTTTTCAATTTCTAAAATTATTCTGATTGTATATTCCTCAACGATTTTACTGGTATAAATAACCTTAGAATTCATATTTCCTATTCAGCTCTTGACTGTTTTTTTATCATAAATATTTGAAGGCCCTTTATTTCATTAGGAACCCTTTTTTTTTTCCCTGAAGGACTGAACTCAGGTTTTCTGGGTAGGTGATCCTTAGTTGTAAGTCAGATCTTTTTTTTCTCCAAAATAACCTATTCTAAGCACTCTGATCTTTCAATTAAGAAGGTGAGGAGTCTTTTGTCATTCTGACTGTGGCTCCAACGTATAGATTTGTTTCTTTCTGCATCCTTGCAATATTTTCTCCTTCGCCTTGGGGGTCTAGAATTGGGCCTAAATATGCCTGGTGACTTCCTTTGGGGCTCTTTTTTAATAGAAGATTTATGGTTTCTTTCATACTCTATTTTTACCTTCATATTCTGGAATGTAGGAGGAATTTACTTGATACTTTCTTGAAACATAGAATCCATGTTCTTTTTCATTGTAGAATTTGTGTAGTCTCATAATGTTAGATGCTCTCTCTTCTATCTGTTTTCCTGGTCATCATTTTCCATTGTGATATTGCCTATTCTTTTCCATTCTTTTTCCTTTTGGCTTTTTCTTTTATATCTCAAAGTGCCTTCTTATTTCTAATTTTTAAAGAAATATTCTCCTCAATGGGCCTCTATATTTCATGCTCAATTTATCCAATTCTGGTTTTTAAGGCATTTTTCTCCTCTATGTCTTTTTCTGCTTCCTTTTACATCTCTCTCATTTCTCTTCATAATTGTTTTTCTATCTACCTTTTGAAAATTTTGAAATTTCATTTTGAACTCTTCTGTGGCTTTAGACCCATTTTTACTTATATTGTGGGTTTTGGATAAAGGAGTTTTGACTTTTTTATTTTCTTCTAAGTATGGATTTTTCATCTTCCTGTTCATCACAGTAATTTTCAATGATCAAAAACATTTTCTGTTGTTTGACAATTTTCTTGGGCAATTATTTGACTTTACCTATTTATTAGAGTAGTGCCCTGTTTACAGGGTAAAAGGACCAATATCCCAAACTTCAGGATTTTATACAGCTCTTTTCAGGGATTCTTCTAGGGACCTGGAAGTTTCATTTCTTCTAAGGTTGTCTTATCTTAGGAGAAATATCTTTATTCATGTCCTGGCCTCTGTTCTGTTCTGTGAGTTACCACAAGCACTATTTTCTGCCCTGCAGCTGTGAGAAGATCCATATTCCACTGTTGCTAAAAGTTGTCCTGTGCTAGTTCTCTTTCTCACTTTCACACTGTGAGCCAGGAAGGTGCACTCGATCTGGATACTGGCAAAGCAACTGGCAAAGCTTTAAAAGAGACCCTTGTAATACCCTTCTAACAGGCTGTTCAACCCTCTTAACATCTGTGGTCCAAGCACTCCTGCAATGGCTGCTACTACTGCTGTTTCTTCACTTGCTGTGTATTCATTGGCTGCTGTATTGAGCTCCTGGTTTATACCGAGTGCTTAGAATGTCACACAAATGGTTTCATAGATTATCCTGGAGATGGGAGAAAATCCATTGGAGTTATCAAGAATGGGAGAGCCACGGTCAGGCCTGCACTTCAGAACAATCCCTTCCAAGTCAGGATGAAGTGCGGAATAAGAGAGGTTTAGTCAGAGAGCATATTGCAATATGCTATTGCAATAATCCGGGTGTGAAGTCCTGAGGATGTTCCACTAGCAGAGAACAGGAGGGGAACATATTAGAGAGATGCTGCAAGCCGACCTTGGCAATAAATTATATAAAGGGGGTGAGAAACAATGAAGACTTGAGTGTGAAACTGAAACTACAAACCCAGGAGATGCAGGCAACCTGGGGATATCAGAGGGTCATTTCTGTGGCCCAGAAGAAAGTCATATTTTATCCCATCTGAAAATAAGAGCACAGGACTCCATAAATTCTCCTGTACAATTGTCTTTCCCTCAGGTACCACTCACTGATGAGCATTTCTCCTCTTTTTCAGCTGCACTCCTACCTGAAGAACACCCAGTTTAAGAATGCCGTTGGTGAGCAGGTGTTTGTGGATGAGAACAGACGTGCAGAGGCTCACTATGCCATTATGAACTATATATACTTCAATTTTTATAATGATCATCTTCTGTACGTGGGGGACTTTATCCCAGAAGTTCAGCTCAGTCAAGAGTTTACAATTTGTGCAAATGTCATCGTGTGGGATGCATGGAGTTCAAAGGTCAGACACATTTTTAATCTTACTTTATGTTCCTAAACAGGAAGAATCTATGACCCGTGTGGTGTACTCTCCATGACTGACAGGTGCAGCTGGGTGGGAAAAATGGCTAGACTGTAGGCCTGGTTCTGTTTCAATTGTCATATGTTCATACATGTCACCCCTGTTTTCTCTATAGCAATCGTCTTTATCATTTCTTACATCAGTATAATACTTTATTATATTTATTATTATATTATATTTATACACATCTACAAATGTATATTATTAGACATACAGAGAAATTTTGTTACATATATATGTATTCACAGAGATATCTATAAATATAATATGTAGTCTAACAAATCTTCAATTTATAGATATCATTTCATATTTCCATTCTTTGCCATTTCCTACGAAGGCGTAAATATATTTTAATTTGTATTTGTTTTCAACTTATATAAGAAAGAATGAAAAAACCTTTAACTTGTATATAGCACAACACAGAAGATATATAACCATGACTTTCTATTTCACATTGTTTACTTTTTTCCTAAAAGATATATCTGTGTGTGTGTGTATGTGTGTGTAAAACAAAAGTGTTCGTGTTCTATCTCTCTTTTGAAGCAAATTGTTTATACTTCCATCTGTTCTTTGAAACTGATTTTAGAAATTATAGCACACAAAATGACTTAGACTTCAAAAGTATACTTTGTAAACCATTGCTGTTACTGTGCACAATATTTTTATAGTTCAACTCATTTTACTTTTTATTATTTCATGCAACTTTCCCCCTGTTTTTCTAAAATCAACCAGCTCATCATTTCTAATAGCACACCACTATTCTGTCACTATTATATACACCACATCTTGTTCAGTCACAGTGGATAGAGCCCCGACCCTGGAGGCAGGGGGACCTGAATTTATATCCAGTCTGAGACAGTGAACACTGCCTAGATGTTTGACCCTGAGCAATTCACTTAATTCAAATTCACACACACACACACACACACACACTCATTTTCACACACATTCACACACATACTCTCTCTCTCTCTCTCTCTCACACACACACACACACACACACACACACACAAACATACACACAAACACTCATAACAAAGTAAGACCAAAGTCTGTTAGAATTATCTTGTATCATCTCATTGTTGAAATGAAACAGGTCCATTCCAGCTGACCATCATATAATCTTACTACTTTGTAAAATATTCTCTGGGTTCTCTTAATTATGATTAAAATCACCTCTTTATCTCTGGTACTCCTCAGTAAGAGTTTGTTTTCTTCCTTATCTCTGTAAATTGTATCTGTTTTTTTACTTGACCTACGATCAGGATCATTACTCCTGCTTTTTTTTTTTTTTACTTTAGCTGAAGAATAATATAGTCTGTTCTACTTTTTATCTTTAATCTGTATGTATATTATTGCTTCACATTTGTTTGTTGCAAACAACATATCGAAGATTCTGGTTTTTAATCCATTCTGCTCTCTACTTCTCTTTTCTGGGAGTGTTCATCACATTCATATTCACACTTTAGATTACTAACTCCCTATTTCCCAGCAATCAGTGTTTTCTACATTATACTTTTCTCCCTCCCTTCACCCTTTCCTTCCTCACCAGTATTTTGCTTCTTGTCCCTCAGTCTGCCCTCCCCCTTTTCAGTCACTTCCCCTTTTTCTTCTCCCAATGCAATTATTTTCCACCCTTAACTTCTTTGTTATCATCAAATTGATGTTAACTTATTCCTACACCTTCTGCCCAGGTACACTTTGCCACTTTTTATCCTGATTTAGCTTTTTCTGATACTCTTTACACTTGTATTTGAAGTTCACATTTTATTTATAGCTTTGATTTTTTCATTAGAAAAGAATGAAAATCTGCTGTTTCATTAAATATCTAATTTCCCCAACAAGATAATGCTTCATTTTTCTGAGTAGCTGATTTTTTATTGTCTACAAACTCTTTTACTTCCTGCAATCTTTTGATATAGTTATTTTAAGTCCTGGATAATACTGATAGGGGTGCCTCAATTTTTTGCTTCTGTTTCTGTTTTCTTGCAGAATTTTCCCCTTGATTATAGAACTTAGCTGCAATATTCCTTGGAGGTTTCATTTTAGGTCTCTTTAAGGAAGTAATTTGTGAATTCTTTCAATAAACTTTACCTTCTGCTTCTCAAATATGAGGACAATTTTCCTTGATGATTTCTTGAAAAATGTTTACTGGGCTCTTTTATTTATCATAGGTTTCAGAACACCCACTAATTACTATTTTGTCACTCCTGATCCTGTTTTCCACATTTCCAATGAAATATTTTATATTTTCTTCAAATTTTTCACTTTTTACTTTTATTTCCTTGATCCTACATTTCTAGTTGAGTCATTCATTTCCATTTGTCAGATCCTAAGTTTTAGTGAATTACATTTTCTCCATGATTTTTTCACCTCCTTTTGGATTTGGCAAAATGTACTTTAGAAGAATTTTTGTTCTATGGCTTTTTTTTTCATTTCTCCAATTTCATGTTTAGGTGTTATTTTCTTTTTCAATTTCCTCAAAATGATTTTTAAGAAATTATAATCTTCTATTTTTTTTCCCACTTTGCCAAATTTGTTTTGTGAGGAATTGTTTCTTCTAGATATTTTCCTTTTTCTCTTTCCAAGCTTGGGTTTTTTATTCCCAAATTGTCATAAATTTCCTTCATAATTCTTATTCTGGAAATTTTTTTCTCACATCTCTTTTTTAAGAATTCTTTTGCACTTTTTCAAGAGAGGCTTTTGTGTTGGAATCCTTACAAAGTGTTAAGTCATTAGAATTGATAGAGACAATCATTATCTAATTTAGTACGGTTCAGTATGATTGATCTGATCTTACAAGGAGATATTATGGGCCAGAAGAAACAAGGTACTAAGTAGAACTGATAAAACCAATGCTTGTGTTCACTCCTTTAGAGAGCTCATATAAGCAAGAAGCTCTTAGGGCCAGAGAGAAAAGCCATAATCCCACTCTCTCAGAGGAGATCATATATAAGAAGCAGACAGAGGTTCAGTCGTAGTTCAGCTGAAAAGATTGAGAGGGGAGCATCAAGTGAATTCAGAGAGAAGCCCTCTCTCGGAGGCAAGAGAGATTCATTCCATCTTCCACCTTTGTGCTGGCTGGAGGCTGAAGAAAGCAGAGGCAAAGGACAACTGCAAGAGCTCTTGGAACCAAGCAGAAAGATAGGCCTCTAAGAAAGACTAACTGGGCTATATTGAAGGACACAATTAAAGGTTTGAACTTTTATCACCTGGCTGTGTTTGGGGTAATTATTACTTTTAACTGAAACTAAGGCTGCCTCCAGAAAACCTCCCCAAGAAACGTGTTCTCAGAGAGAACCATATTATATTATATATTAAAGAAGAAAAACACCACACTTTTGAGCTTGACCTGATTCATATCTGACTCGGAGATTTTACTCATAGGCATTTTGCCGTTGTTATCCTCTTCCAGGCTTCTATTATGATCTTCCCTGACTCCATAATATATCTCTATGGTCAGAGTTTTTTTGTGTTCATCTGATCACTTTTAAAATTTGAGCTCTGTCCCTTGGACACGCAAAAGATTGTTTCAAGCTTCTTTTGCAGAAGAACAGGCTTCTCTCACTGACTGTGTAGGGCCAATGATGCTGTAGGCTTTGCCACTGGGCTGGCTTGCTGAATTTCACTAACTCCCAGGTTCTCTTCTATGTTTGCCCTGGAGGTCTCACAGCAGAATTGCTGATGCGCTAGGTTTCTGGACTAGGCCATAGTGGGCACTGTTGCTGTACTTTGGCTAAGGTCTGACACTAAATTCCCAATGCTGGACTTCTCCAGGCTGTACCTACATGCATCCCACCTCTGCTGGACCATGATCCACCTGTGCTGTCCACACAGACCTGTCATGAAGACATTCCAATATATTTTAAGCTGAAGAATTACATTTCAAATGTCTCTGGCTTCTGTCACTGCAAAACCCAGTCGGGAACTTGATCTGCCAAAAGTGTTATTTTTGTTTTTTCATTGAATACACTAATTCCTTCTATTTCTCTTTCATCACTTATTACTGAAGAAAACATTTCCAGTACAATATTGCATAATAGTGGTGTGAATGCACATGCTTGTTTAACCCCTGATCTTATTAGGAAGATTTCTAGGCAATTAAAATTCACATGACTTTGGGAACAGCACTTGCATTACAATGACCTTCCTGAAAAAGAAGAAGCTTCAGGGTCTTGTTGAGTTATCTCCCACATCTATGACTGAGACTGGGGAAGTCTTCTTCTCTTTAATTAGGCAATATATGGACTATCTTATTAATTACCAGAGTGTGAAATACCTTTGTGTGAATGGTTCTGAAGGAGAAGGTTTGTCGCTGAGTGTTGCAGAAGAGTGGGTGACAAATGGAAAGAGTAAGTTGGACCATGTGATCATCCATATACACTCCTAATTATGTACCTGTGGAGGTAATTATCAAAGCCAGAATGGCAAAAAACAGCTGCGTTTTTCTTCCCAACATAAATAGCTGTCAGTTAAAAACGTTTATTCCACCATTATTATTTAATATCGTATTAGAAACACTAGCCTCGGCAATAAGAGTCGAGAAAGATATTAAAGGAATTAGAGTAGGCAATGAGGAAACCAAACTATCACTCTTTGCAGATGATATGATGGTATACCTAGAGAACCTCAAGAGATTCTACTAAAAAGCTATTAGAAATAATTCATAATTTTAGCAAAGTAGCTGGCTACAAAATAAATCCCCATAAATCCTCAGCATTTTTATACATCACCAACAAAACCCAACAGCAAGAGATACAAAGAGAAATTCCATTCAGAATAACTGTTGATACCATAAAATATTTGGGAATCTATCTACCAAAGGAAAGTCAGGAATTATATGAGCAAAATTCTAAAAAAGTCTTCACACAAATAAAGTCAGACTTAAATAATTGGAAAAATATTAAGTGCTCTTGGATCGGCCGAGCGAACATAATAAAGATGACAATACTCCCTAAACTAATCTATTTATTTAGTGCTATACCAATCAGACTTCCAAGAATATATTTTAATGATCTAGAAAAAATAACAACAAAATTCATATGGAACAATAAAAAGTCGAGAATCTCAAGGGAATTAATGAAAAAAAAAAATCAAATGAAGGTGGCCTAGCTGTACCTGATCTAACATTATATTATAAAGCAGCAGTCACCAAAACCATTTGGTATTGGCTAAGAAATAGATTAGTGGATCAGTGGAAAAGGTTAGGTTCACAAGACAGAATAGTCAACTATAGCAATCTAGTGTTTGACAAACCCAAAGCCCCTAACTTCTGGGAAAAGAATTCATTATTTGATAAAAACTGCTGGGATAATTGGAAATTAGTATGGCAGAAATTAGGCATGGACCCACACTTAACACCATATACCAAGATAAGATCAAAATGGGTCCATGACCTAGGCATAAAGAACGAGATTATAAATAAATTAGAGGAACATAGGATAGTTTATCTCTCAGACTTGTGGAGGAGAAAGAAATCTGTGACCAAAGATGAACTAGAGACCATGACTGATCACAAAATAGAAAATTTTGATTACATCAAATTAAAAAGCCTTTGTACAAACAAAACTAATGCAAACAAGATTAGAAGGGAAGCAACAAACTGGGAAAACATCTTCACAGTTAAAGGTTCTGATAAAGGCCTCATTTCCAAAATATATAGAGAACTGACTCAAATTTAGAAGAAATCAAGCCATTCTCCAATTGATAAATGGTCAAAGGATATGAACAGACAATTTTCAGAGGATGAAATTGAAACTATTACCACTCATATGAAAGAGTGTTCCAAATCATTATTGATCAGAGAAATGCAAATTAAGACAACTCTGAGATACCACTACACACCTGTCAGATTGGCTAAGATGACAGGAAAAAATAAGGATGAATGTTGGAGGGGATGCGGGAAAACTGGGACACTAATGCATTGTTGGTGGAGTTGTGAACGAATCCAACCATTCTGGAGAACAATCTGGAATTATGCCAAAAAAATTATCAAATTGTGCATACCCTTTGATCCAGCAGTGTTTCTATTGGGCTTATATCCCAAAGAAATACTAAAGAAGGGAAAGGGACCTGTATGTGCCAAAATGTTTGTAGCAGCCCTATTTGTAGTGGCTAGAAACTGGAAAATGAATGGATGCCCATCAATTGGAGAATGGCTGGGTAAATTGTGGTATATGAATGTTATGGAATATTATTGTTCTGTAAGAAATGACCAGCAGGATGAATACAGAGAGGATTGGCGAGACTTACATGAACTGATGCTAAGTGAAATGAGCAGAACCAGGAGATCATTATACACTTCGACAACGATATTGTATGAGGACATATTTTGATGGAAGTGGATTTCTTTGACAAAGAGACCTAACTGAGTTTCAATTGATAAATGACAGACAAAAGCAGCTACACCCAAAGAAAGAACACTGGGAAATGAATGTGAACTATCTGCATTTTTGTTTTTCTTCCCGGGTTATTTATACCTTCTGAATCCAATTCTCCCTATGCAACAAGAGAACTGTTCGGTTCTGAAAACATATATTGTATCTAGGATATACTGCAACATATCCAACATATAAAGGACTGCTTGCCATGTAGGGGGAGGGGGTGGAGGGAGGGATTGGAAAAAAATCAGAACAGAAACGAGTGCAAGGGATAATGTTGTAAAAAAAAAAAAATTACCCTGGCATGGATTCTGTCAATATAAAGTAATTATTAAATAAAAATTAAAAAAAAAAAAGAAACTTCTTTGGATTGCTGTTGCCTACCAAATAAAACACATATTTCACCCTAGCAAAAAAAAAAAAAGTTTATTCCAGTCTCCTGTCACCATCGTAGGTTCCCTCTGCGGTATGTAGTGCCAGTTGTCCTGCTGGATTCAGGAAGTTGCCTTTGGAGGGGAAGCCTCCTTGTTGCTTCAGCTGCTCCCCATGCTCAGAAGGAGAAATCTCCCGTCATAAGGGTGAGTTACAGCAAGGAGCTCGCTTCTCACGGCTCCTGCCAGTGAAAAAAACTAAGAGGATATCTTTTGTCTCAATTTTGCAGAAATGTTGCAGTCTCTGTAAATGATTATATGAGTCAGAGAAAGAACAAAAGTTAGGAACTTTTCCAATAAGATAAAGGGTGAAAACAAGGATGCCCATTCTCACCAACATTATGAATCTTTGTACTACAAATGTTATCTTTAGCAATAAGAGACCAAAGTGAAATTGAAGGAATTAATGTAAACAATGAAAAAACTAGTATCACTCTTTGCAGGAGATTTTGTATGTTTAGGGAATCCTTGGAAATCAACAAAAGTACTTGAAACATTTAACTTTAAGTCCTTGTTTGTCTCCTGCAGATGCTGAGCAGTGTAAGAAGTGTCCAGAGGATGAATATCCCAATGAGCAGAGAGATCGCTGCCTCCCCAAGATTGTGACCTTCCTGGATGTGAATGAACCCTGGGGGAAGGCAGTGACAGCTGTGGCTGTTTCACTCTCATTCCTCACGGCCCTGGTTCTGTGGGTCTTTGTGAAATTTCAAGACACTCCCATAGTCCAAGCCAATAACAGGAACCTCAGCTACCTGCTCCTCACTTCCCTTTCCTCCTGCTTCCTCTGCTCCTTGCTCTTCATAGGCCGACCCACAACGGCTTCCTGCCTTTTCCGACAAACAGTATTTGCAGTTGTGTTCACGGTGGCTGTTTCCTCCATTTTGGCCAAAACCATCATCGTGGTTCTGGCTTTCAGGGTGACAGGGCCAGGGAGCAGGATGCGGATGTTCCTTCATCCTAGAGCGCCCTACTGTGTGGTTCTCATCTGCTCCGGAATCCAAGGGCTTTTCTGTGCCATCTGGTTGGGGACCCATCCCCCCTTTCCAGAGGCAGACACAAGCTCTGAATCCAGGCACATCATCCTCACATGTAACGAGGGCTCCACCTTTGCATTTTACTGTGTCCTGGGCTACATGGGCTTTCTGGCCCTGGGCAGCTTCACCATAGCCTTCCTGGCCAGGAACCTACCCGATGCCTTTAACGAAGCCAAGTTCATCACGTTCAGCATGTTGGTGTTTTGCAGCGTCTGGGTCTCTTTCCTCCCCACGTATCAGAGTTCCAAAGGGAAAGCCGTGATGATTGTGGAGATCTTCTCCATCTTGGCCTCCAGTGCCGGGTTACTAGGCTGCATTTTTATTCCCAAATGTCTTGTGATTCTCCTGACATCGTGGAAAAATAACACAAAACAGAACAAGAGTCAAAGGAGTTCCAGGAGTAAGGGTTTTTCTTTTTTTAATTTGATATCTTTATTTTCCCCCGTTTCATGTAAAACAATATTTTTAAACTTTTTTTAATGCTTTGACTTCCACATTTTCTCCCTTCTTTCCCAATCCCAGAACCATTGAGATATTACACATGCAGTTACACAAAATAGTTATAGAAATGTCTTTTTGAGAAATATACATGCATCATTCCTTGGGTTAATAAAAAGAACTGTTAAAAATAAATTTTTTACAGACTGTGTAACATCAACAGTTTCATCATAAAGACCTTCAGAGTAGTTTTAGATCATTGTGTTGTTGAAAAAGCAAAATTATTTGCAGGCGACCACTCCACTCTTGCTTGACTTTGTACACATTACATTTCAGTTTTCATATTTTCATGTACGTTCTTCCAGATTTTTCTGGTCATCATACTTACAGAATCATCAAAGTATTCCATCACAATTACTTAAGACACTTTCTTCAGCCAGTCTGCATTTGATGAAAATTCCCTCAATTTACAATTCTTTCCCCAAGAAAAGAGGTGACATCAATATTTTTTGTATGTAAATTTACTTTTCCTTTTTTTCTTGATCTTGTTGGTTTCAAGCTAAGTAGTGGTAGTTTTTTCTGGATTGAATTCACAAAATTTTATGGCCATTTCAACATATACATTTTAATCAATCAATGTCTATTGGGGATTAGCTCATATTTTAATATATTTCTTTCCTTAATCTATACATTTGAGAAGAGCTGGCTGCAGCAAAGAAAATTGCTTCAAAATTGTTTTCAAAATTACTATTGCTAAACTACATTTTCCCCATTTATTCTATTTTGTTTTTTTTTCAAATTTATCCCTCATGAAAGGCTTTTACTTTTCACCACACATTTCACAATATTGCCTCTCTTTTCTCACCCTAGTCCCTGCTCTTATTCCTTTATCTCCCTACTATCTTACAAAATAATATAGATTTCTATATCTATGTTGAATGTGTATGTTATTTCCTCTTACAGCTGTGTGGGAAAAAGATGAAGAACTTATACATTAAGCACATATTGATCAGGGACTGTTAGCTAAAGCCTGAAAGGCCTCAGTTTAGGAAGTGTGTGATTTTAGATAAGGTCTGGACTATATTCTATTGTTCAAAGAGGTCACTAGTGGGAAAGCTATACATCTATTGCATCCCATTGACCAAATAGGGGAATAGACTTATGTGACCAATCACACCATATAGAGGGTGGAATTTGGGGTCGTTCTTTGTCTGAAATGTATAAATACTGTGAACATTTTCAAGGAAGTGCCCCTCTCCTGCTATGAATTCGGCTCACAGACCAGGATGGGCTCCGCATCTCAGGATTCTAATAAATAATTCTGCTTTCTATGAGTGATCATTGAGTAGTCAATTTGGGTAGGTCTTTTTGTCACAAACAATTGGGGGCTCTCTGGGATGGGGTCTTTGGGGGAGATGGTAGTGTACCCCGGACAGGGACAGGTGTCCATGGAGTAGTTTTTCCCTGGTCTCTGGCTCTGGTGAGCAGCTTCTCTATTGCCCAATGCCTTTAGAAAACACACCATCTAAGTAGGAAGGTAAACTATCCCATCTTAGTCCCTCAGCATCTCAAAGAATGGGGGAGGGAAAACGGAACAAGTCTAGAGAACATAGAAAAGCACAAGGGAAAGACAGACTTCTTTCCTAAAGGTAATCACCGAATTCTTTAAATGGCTTCAGTTTCTCCCATTAACTCATTTCTTGCTGCAGTCAAGGAATGAGGGGAGAAAAGAAATAAAAAGCCATCTTTTTAAAAATTTAATTTGCCTTGACCTGAAATTTTATTCCCCAGCCATCATTCCAAAGGTTTTTCTTGAAGCTGCAACCTGGTCAGGGTTGGAGCCCAGGAAAAAACCCTTTGTTGGCAGGGACATAGAATGCCAATCCAGAAAAGAATAGAACCGAGTGTGCTAAGAGCAAAAGGTCTTAGGACTAAGAAAATCAGGAGCAAAAGAGTTCCCACCTGTAAAGTTAAGTAGGAAAATGTGAGACAGACAGACCTAGCCTGGTTTACCTAGGTTATCTCTCCACAAGCAGCTAAGAAATGGTTTTAAGTAGTGCCCTGAGGCTAAGAAAAAAACCGAGAGCAGTTTAAAATCCTGTCTTTGTAGACAGCCTTGTGAGCATGCGAAAGCGTAATTCTGAGGTTTCTACAGATGCAGGATGATCAAATCAGGGAAACTGAGTCCCGTTTAAACTGTATGAGACGAGCACACTTCCTGAGGGCTGGAAGCTGCGGCTTTAAGAGCCAGGTAAAGGTCTGGAAGGGGCGCGGCTCACTTGTCCAAATTGCTAGCAAACTTCTATTTTAAAAGTTGGTGAAACCCTTTCCGGAGATTTGAGAAGATTAAGATTGAGTCCCCGATCTCCACACTGTACAGTAACCCCAAGAAGGGGGCAGGATGGGAGCATTTAAACGGCAGGTTGGCAAGCCACATGGGAGAGGTCCGAAGTTCTACACTCCCCACTCCATGGAAGAAGGGGGAGGAAAGGCCAGAATGAGGGTGGGGGAGGAAGAGCTGCCATCTTACCCAGCGCAGTGCGTCTTGAATGGCGAGGGCTCCTCTGGCGATTCCACGCTGGAACTTGAAGGCGGGGCAGCTCATCTAAGCCCCCAAATCTTGCTGGGAGAGCAAAACCTGAAGGGAAGACCGCTTACCCCTGTCCAGGGAGTAGCTGCCGTGGGCAGAGACATTCTCTAAACTCACCCCAATTCAGTGACCTTTCTCCTCGTGGCTACAGCCTGACCATTAGAGACTCCATTGCATTTAACAGTGGAGTGGGAGAAGGGCTCAAGTTTCTCCGGCTATCTCCCCAGAACAGAGCAAAGAGAGCACTGGCCTGGGACCCCCAAAAGGAGTGGGGTGCCCAGAACAGCCACGTGTCTCCTTGGTCTGGGGTGGAGTGTTAAAGAGACACTTCCTCTCGTGTCTCAACAGTTCCTGCTGGAGAGCAGGACTATCTGGTGACTGGAAAAAAAGATTAGAAATGCATTGAGATGCAAATGAAGGGCCTTTCTCTCTCCAAAGGATTTGGTCAGAGGGAGTTTCTTCAAGCAAAGCATCTGCTCCAGGAAAGACTTGAGAGGCAGGGGAGTGTCTAGATAAAAACAGAAGCCTTTTCACCTGAAATGGAAGTAGGGTGAGACAGAACACAGATCTTCTCCCCACTACCTTTAGAGATAGAGTGCGACCAAAGAAAGAATGCAGATTCTTCCCCGGAAGAATACTGCCTGAACAGCTCAAAACCCAGATTGGTTCTGAGTGCCCCGAAAAGGTTGGGGTCCAGTTTGATCGCCAAATTATCTAGCTTCCGGTGTTCGTTTCATCAGGAAACCAAATGTTGATGGAGATACTCAGTAGAAAGCAGAATTGAAGATTGAAGGAAGTAGAGCCCTGATGGATGGGCACAGTTTTAGAATCCATACGTGTTGGCTTAGTAAGCTCTCGGAACAGTTTGGGGGTCTTATTGGAGGGGTCTTGGGGAACCCGAGGGAATAGCCCTTGCTAAATTTTGTTGAGTGCTGGACGGTGACAGGCCCCAGTGTTAAAGAATTGCCAAGGGAAGCTCCCAGGAAACTGCTAAACTTAATTTGGGATCTAAGTATAGGAAAGACACAATCCAAAAATGGATGTCAGGATATTAGCTAGGGATTTCAAGATGAAAGGGAAAAATAGAGCTCTGCGTGTGTCTGTGTGTATTTGTTTGCTTTGCATTTTCTTTTCCGTGTTAAAAGTTAGCAAGCTCTTAAGAGATAAGAATTCAGCCTCTGTGTTACAGGCTTAGAAAAATATCAGGCTGAATTGTTGAGAGTGGAATTCATTCAGAGGAGTAATTCTTTCAGAGTGGCTCAGGTAAGAAAAGAAAATCTTTTTTCCCTCTGACTGCAGCAGGCTTGTGGGGGAAAGGGAGAAAAGGAAGAGAAGGAGAAAATAAAAACATAGATTGAAAGAGATTTGAAAGTTTGGAAAGTTAAAAAAAGAGCAGTGTGCCAACATTTAAAGAAAAGAAATCTGAATGGAATATCTAGGCATTCTCTGTGAAGGCAGAGAGATGCACTAACCAGGCTTGGCAGTTGAGAGAATCTCCATTTGGATTCTGGAAGACAAGAATGTTCAAGGTGAAACAAACCTCTCTGGGGGAGGAGTCCTGGGAAAGCCCCTAGTCGGTTTTGCAAGTGGATGAGCATCAAGGCTACAATTTTACCGTCTTTTAGGGAAATTCTCATCTCTGAAGGATTTAATAAATCTTGTGACCTATAATAGAACATTTCATGAGGTTTCTCCATCACAGGTTATTGGCTGAAGTGAGATCATAAAACTAATTTCCGGCAAAAAGCACGTCTGGGATGTAGCCTGACGTGGAACAAGGGAAAGAGAGGTCAAATATAATTTTGTGCTTATGATTTCCCCTGGACACAGGGACTCAGTGGAGATGCCCCAGGAGGTCTGGTCCTTGGAATTCCTCTGAGCTTGAGACTTCTCTGTGGAAAATGGAATTAGAAGAATGGACAACATAATTATCTGAAAATAAATGTACCAGGAGACAGAGAAAAAGTATATAACGGTCACTCATCTTGCACCACTATCCTTATCTTGCACATGGACCTGGCTAATGTCCCTCTGTTTCCTCTAGTGTGACCTGGAGATCAGAGCCTGAGCTTCTGTAGAGAAACGGGTCGTGGCTGGTGCGGAAAAGTCCCTCCTCAGTCCCTGACTCAAGCAGCTGACTCAGCTTAGCGTGAGCAGTCGCTCCACTTCCTCAGAGTTAAAGCTTTGATTAATGTTCAGGGGGATGTGGCCCTGCATTGTGAGAAGCATTTCTCACCTCGTTCCTTCCCTGGCTGTGTCTCTGTTGCTGGAGCTTCCAGGATCTGGGCAGATTTGCTACGAAGACCTTCACCCCATTTGTTACATGCGTGCAGATGTGGAGATTGCCTTCTTTCTCCTCCTATACTCTCCTGAATGAGCAACATAACACGAGCAGAACGGTTTCGGAGACCTCCTTACAAGGCTTGTACCGTTTATAACTAAGTATCTCTCTATCTGCCTGTGCTCATTTTCACTGGGAGGATGCAGGAAAAGTCCTCATTGCTCAGTCTGAGTTGGAGCGCTCTCCTCTCTCCCTGTTTCTTACTGTTTGTATCTTCTTGGCAGCTTTCATTCTGTCTCCTTAACGTCAGAGTTGAAGAAAGAAAACCCCTCTCCCCTCCTTTCCCTTCCCATTCCTCATCAAACAGGCCGTGCCCAGGCTTCTCCCTCCCTACCAGGCTCAGTCTCTTATCTCCCTCCCCTCCGGGCCATCCTGACTTCATGTAAATAGTGAAGGGTTAATGGCCCAAGGCAGCAAAAGTGCTTGGGCCCCTGCTGCCTTTCTACCCTAGGACAGAGTTCTTGCTGAGTGTACAGATCCTGAGCAAGGGGAAATCTGCCCCGTTCCCAGGAAGGGAAGCTGTGTCTCCTCCCCAGCATTGCCTATCTGACAACAAGAGAGCAGCCCTTGTTAGGAAGCCATGGGACCCCTTCTTCAGGAAATTTAGGGTTGGGGATAATTCTATTCTTCCCACCTCATGTATGAGTGGGAAATACGATACTATGTTTACACCTCCCTGTGGGTAAGTGAATTTATCATTATTTTCTCTTCGTTTTGGATGAAGGATTGTTGTCACAAAAATCAGCTTGTCCCAGCTTAAGGAATCTCAAAGATACTGAGTATATTGGGACTGATGGAGCCTGGAACTGAGGGCTGGGAAATTTGACTTTATTTGGGAAAGGCAGAATTGTGCAGGATGGAGCACGAGCAAGAACTCAGACTTGCAAATGGCTTTAGGAAATGCCTGTTCCCTCTCAGTGATGTCTGGAGAATTCTGTTTTCTCCGGGTGTGAGAGAGGCTGCTTTTAGTTTCTCAGGCCAACTCTTCCTTAACTGCATGAACCTGGGACAGGTGCGTGTGTGTTTACTTTCTGGGATTTTTCAAGACAGCCTGACCTTCATGCTGTTGCATAGGTCTTAGTTTTATGCATTGTCATTATCAACTCTCTTTGCAAAACCCTCCTTTACATGGCAGGATCTCATATAGAGCAATGCAACACTCATATATAACACTTCCTAAGTCTGCGCTGTAGCAAAAAAAATTCAGGCTCCTCCACCAATTTATGGATCATTTCCCTCTATCAAATCAGAGGAGAAGCTCATCGGCTCTTTACTCTGTCTTCTGCTTGTTGAAGACACACCATGAGTTTCACTGAATGGTTCTCTGGCAGATAAGAATTCTTTTCTGAACCTTGTTGTAGCCTTATGTCATTATTTAATCCCTCTGGATTCATTTTTATTTTTACTTTTCTTTGTAGTTACAAATAGAAATTGTCTATGAATCAATATTCATGAATCATAAATATTTTATAACAATTGTGTATAATTTTCTCTAAGAAACAAGGCCATTAAATGATATGAATTATTGGGTTTTTTTTTTAATGCTTTAGTATGCTTCTTTTTATTCTATTTGTTGATCATCATTGAGGAAAAGTGGGAAGTTTGACCTAGAGGGAGAAGTGTCACCAACCATTTTGAAACATTAAATTACAATCCTATTCTAAATCAAATGCCCTTTTCTGTTTTATGAATTATTTGATTTTTATCTTGAGATCTGCACCCCATGCAGAAGGCAAGGCCTCTATATTGTTAGCACTGATGATAATTTGGTGGAAATTGAATATAAGTGAGTATAATGTCATGCTAACCTTGTCCTTCCATTATACTCTCAGGCTTCTAGACCTTTAATGTCACACAAAAGATTTTATAGTTTATTCTGGAGATGGGAGAAAACCACTGGAGATTATCATGGATAGGAGAGCCACGGTCTGTCCTGCACTTCGAGAACAGTCCCTTCCAAGGCAGGAGGGAGGGCGGAACAGGAGAGGTTTAAGGCAGAGTCACCCACCAGGAGGCTATTGCAATAATCCGGGTGTGAAGTCATGAGGATGTTCCAGGAGCAGAGAACAGGAGAGGAACATATTAGAGAGATGCTGCAAGTCGACTTTGGCAATAAATTATATAAAGGGAGTGAGAAACAATGAGGACTTGAGTGTGAAACTGAAACTACAAACCTAGGAGATGCAGGCAACCCTGCGGGGGTCAGAGGGTCATTTCTCTGTCCCAGAAGAAACTCAGATTTGATCGCACCTGAAAATAAGAGCACAGGACTCCATAAATTCTCATGTACAATTGCCTTTCCCTCGGGTACCACTCATGGATGAGCATTTCTCCTGCTTTTCAGCTACACTCCTACCTGAAGAACACCCAGTTTGAGAATATTGTTGGTGAGCACGTGTTTGTGGATGAGAACAGATGCACAGAGGCTCAGTATGCCCTTATGAACTATATATACTTTGATATTTATAATGATCATCTTCTGTATGTGGGGGACTTTATCCCAGAAGCTCAGCTCAGTCAAAACTTTACAATTTATGCAAATGTCATAGTGTGGGATGCATGGAGTTTAAAGATCACACATTTTTAATGTTAATTTATGCTTCTGAACAGGAAGAATCCGTGACTTATGTGGTGTACTCTCCATGACTGACAGGTGCAGCTGGGTGGGAAAATGGCTAGACTGTAAGCCCTGGTTCTGCTTCACTTATCATAAGTTCATACATGTCTCCCGTTTTCTCTGTAGCAATCCTCTTTATCATTTCTTACATCGCTATAATACTTTATCATATTTATACACATCTACATAGGTATATTGTTAAACACACAGAATAAACATATATTTGTTGCCTATTTATACATGTATATGTAAGTTTATTTCTATGTATTCACACAGATATCTATAATATGGAATTCAACAAATCTTCAGTTTATAGATACTATTTCATATTCCCATCTTTGCCATTTCCAAAGCAGGCCTAAATATATTTGTTTTCAACTTATATGGGAAAGGATGAAAAAATCTTTCACTTGTATGCAGCCCAACATAGAAGATTCAGTACATAGCCATGACTTTCTATTTCACATTGCTTACTTTTGTCATAAAAAATGTATGTGTATCTATCTATCCATGCATGTGTGTAAAACAAAATAATCCATGTCCTATCTGTATTTGGAGGTAAATTATTTTTACTTGCATCTTTTCTTTGTAACTGATTTTAGAAATTACAGCACACAAAATGATTTAGACTTCAAAAGTGTTCTTAGGAAACCATTGCTGTTACTATGAACAATATTTTCCTAGTTCAACTCATTTTACCTTTTGTTATTTCATGAAACTTTTATCCTGTTTTTCTAAAATCAACCAGGTCATCATGTCTAATAGCACAACACTGTTTTCTCACTATTATATATACCACATCTTATTTAGTCAGAGTGAATAGAGCACAACCCTAATTCTGGACATTTCCTTTTTGAATTTTTCAGAGGGTGATCAGGGCGTTTATACCATTTCTCTTTTACTCCCTAGAATACCAAGAGTTTCCCTTGATAGTATCTTACCGGACTTCCGGTTAAGATGGCGGAGAGGAGGCACACAGCTGCATAAGCTCCACGCTTTCTCTCACTATCCATTTCATTACAAGCCTCTGAATTAATGCTTGACTGAAAAAAAACCCACAAATAGTTACCAAGAGAAGCCATCCTTGAGATTCGCCAAGAAAGGTTTGTCTTTACTGGAGGGCTGGGACGGTTTTAGATCGGGCGCAGGCGGCGGGCAGCGGCAGTGAGAGCACGGGAGCAGACTGGAGAGGGGCTGGGGAGTGATCGCAGCCGTCTCTGCGGGGAGAGCTTCGCTACAGGTTTGGATACTTTGCTCCGGCAGCAAGTCAGCAGCCCAGCAGAGAAGCTAAAAACACCGGGGCTGAAGAACACAACCCCAAACAGCTGGAGTCTCTCGGGACCTGGCCGCCCCCCTCCTTCCCCCCCCACAGTGACTCAGCACGCTCTGGGATCTCAGAGCCCACGCGCACACAGTCCTGCTAGTGCCTCACTGCTGCCCCCTGCAGTCTGTAGAGGAAGCTCGGTAATACACCCAGCCCCTCCCCCAAAGAAAGACTCCAGTTTTTTCTGTTTTTCTTTGTAGTTTGTCTTTGATTATTAGACAGAATGAGCAAGAAGCTGAAGAGGACTTTAACCCTTGACAGCTTCTATACAGATAGAGAGCAGACTCTAAATCCTGAGGAGACTAAAAACAGACTGTCTCCAGGTGAATCCCCAAAGGAGGAGATCATCTGTTCCTCAGCACAGATAAACCTCATAGAAGTGATTAAAAAGGCTCTCACAAGGGAGCTAGAAGAAAAATGGGGAAAGCAGAGTGAGGCTTGGCAAAAGGAGAGGGAAGCTTGGGAAAAGGAGAGGGAGGCTTGGCAAAAGAGCCTGGAGAAAGTTAAAGAGAGAGTGGATAAAGAAGTAAAATCCTTGAAAAATAGGATTAGTGAACTGGAAACAGAAAACAGCTCTCTAAAAAACAAAATTGGCGAAATGGAAAAAAATTCCACAGAACAAAAGAACTCAATTGGACAATTAGAAAAAGATTTTTAAAAAGTGAGTGAAGAAAATACTTCACTGAAAATCAGAATTGAACAAGTGGAATTGAATGACTCAAGGAGACAAGAAGAAACAGTCAAGCAAATCCAAAAAAATCAAACAATGGAGAAAAATGTGAAATACCTTCTGGGGAAGACAACAGACCTGGAAAACAGATCCAGGAGAGACAATCTGAGAATCATTGGACTTCCAGAAAAACATGATGAAAAAAAGAGCCTGGACACTATTTTCCAGGAAATTATCAAAGAGAACTGCCCAGAAGTCATAGGAACAGAGAAAAAAATAAACATTGAAAGGATTCATTGATCACCCACTGAAAGGGATCCTAAAATCAAAACACCATGGAATATAGTGGCCAAATGCCAGAACCCTCAGATGAAGGAGAAAATATTGCAAGCGGCTAGAAAAACCCAATTCAAGTATCAAGGAGCCACAATAAGGATCACCCAGGATCTGGCAGCATCCACGTTAAAAGATCGAAGGGCCTGGAATATGATATTCCGAAAGGCTAAGGACCTTGGTATGCAACCAAAAATAACTTACCCAGCGAGAATGAGCATCTTTTTCCAGGGAAGAAGATGGACATTCAACGAAGTAAGCGAATTTCATCTATTTCTGATGAAAAAACCAGAACTTAACAAAAAGTTTGATCTACAAATATAGAACTCAAGAGAAATCTAAAAAGGTAAAGATTAATCTTGGGAACTATATTTTGACTATATAGATGTATAAAGAATACATGTATACCTTGTTCTAGAAATTGATGTGAAAAGGACATTATACCAGAAAAAGGGTAAAGTGGGGATAGTACATCTCATGAAGAGGCATAGGAAACCTATTATATCTGAGAGAAAGAATGGAGGGGGATGAATATAGTGGGTATCTTACTGCCTTCAGAATTGGCTTTAAGTGAAAAATCTTAAGACATATTCAATCTATAGTGAAACTTCTCCCACCTCATTGAAAAGTGAGAAGGGAAAAGTGAAAAGGGAAGGAATAAGCTAAGCGAAAGGGAATACGGGAACTGGGAGGGAAAGGGGTAAGATAGGGGGAGGAACTCTAAGGCGGGGGGAGGAATACTAAAAAGGGAGGGCTGTGAGAAGCAAGTGGTGCTCACAAGCTTAATACTGGGAAGGGGGAGAAAGGGGAAAGAAGGGAGAAAAGCATAAACCGGGGTTAACAAGATGGCAAGTAATACAGAATTGGTCATTCTAACCATAAACGTGAACGGAGTAAACTCCCCCATAAAGAGGAAGCGGTTAGCAGAATGGATTAAAAGCCAGAATCCTACAATATGTTGTTTACAGGAAACACACCTAAAGCGGGGAGATACATGCAGGTTAAAGGTAAAAGGTTGGAGCAAAATCTACTATGCTTCAGGTGAAGTCAAAAAAGCAGGGGTAGCCATCCTGATCTCAGATCAAGCTAAAGCAAAAATTGATCTAATTAAAAGAGATAAGGAAGGGCACTATATCTTGCTAAAGGGTAGCATGGATAACGAAGCACTATCTATATTAAACATATATGCACCAAGTGGGGTAGCATCTAAATTCTTAAAAGAGAAACTAAGAGAGCTGCAAGAAGAAATAGACAGTAAAACTATAATAGTGGGAGATCTTAACCTTGCACTCTCAGAATTAGATAAATCAAACCACAAAATAAATAAGAAAGAAGTCAAAGAGGTAAATAGAATACTAGAAAAGTTAGATATGATAGATCTCTGGAGAAAATGTAATGGAGACAGAAAGGAATACACTTTCTTTTCAGCAGTTCATGGAACCTATACAAAAATTGACCATATATTAGGACATAAAAACCTCAAACTCAAATGCAGTAAGGCAGAAATAGTAAATGCATCCTTCTCAGACCATGATGCAATGAAAATTACATTCAACAAAAAGCCAGGGGAAAAAAGACCAAAAAATAATTGGAAACTAAATAATCTTATACTAAAGAATGATTGGGTGAAACAGCAAATCATAGACATAATTAATAACTTCACCCAAGAAAACGATAATAATGAGACATCATACCAAAATGTATGGGATGCAGCCAAAGCGGTAATAAGGGGAAATTTCATATCTCTAGAGGCCTATTTGTATAAAATAGAGAAAGAGAAGGTCAATGAATTGGGTTTGCAACTAAAAATGCTGGAAAAGGAACAAATTAAAAACCCCCAGTCAAACACTAAACTTGAAATTCTAAAAATAAAAGGTGAGATCAATAAAATTGAAAGTAAAAAAATTATTGAATTGATTAATAAAACTAAGAGTTGGTTCTATGAAAAAACCAACAAAATAGACAAACCCTTAGTAAATCTGATTAAAAAAAGGAAAGAGGAAAATCAAATTGTTAGTCTTAAAAATGAAAAGGGAGAACTCACCACTAACGAAGAGGAAATTAGAGCAATAATTAGGAGTTACTTTGCCCAACTTTATGCCAATAAATTCGACAACTTAAATGAAATAGAAAAATACCTCCAAAAATATAGCTTGCCCAAACTAACAGAGGAAGAAGTAAATATCCTAAACAGTCCCATCTCAGAAAAAGAAATAGAACAAACTATCAATCAACTCCCTAAGAAAAAATCCCCAGGACCAGATGGATTTACATGTGAATTCTACCAAACATTTAAAGAACAATTAACTCCAATGTTATATAAACTATTTGAAAAAATAGGGATTGAAGGAGTCCTACCAAACTCCTTTTATGACACAGACATGGTACTGATACCTAAACCAGGTAGGCTGAAAACAGAGAAAGAAAATTATAGACCAATCTCCCTAATGAATATTGATGCTAAAATCTTAAATAAAATATTAGCAAAAAGATTACAGAAAATCGTCACCAGGATAATACACTATGACCAAGTAGGATTTATACCAGGAATGCAGGGCTGGTTCAATATTAGGAAAACTATTAGCATAATTGACTATATCAATAACCAAACAAACAAAAACCATATGATCATCTCAATAGATGCAGAAAAAGCATTTGATAAAATCCAACACCTATTCCTAATAAAAACACTTGAGAGCATAGGAATAAATGGACTTCTCCTTAAAATAGTCAGGAGCATATATTTAAAACCATCAGTAAGCATCATATGCAATGGGGAAAAACTGGAACCTTTCCCAGTAAGATCTGGAGTGAAGCAAGGTTGCCCACTATCACCATTATTATTTAATATCGTACTAGAAACACTAGCCTCGGCAATAAGAGTTGAGAAAGATATTAAAGGAATTAGAGTAGGCAATGAGGAAACCAAACTATCACTCTTTGCAGATGATATGATGGTATACCTAGAGAACCCCAGAGATTCTACTAAAAAGCTATTGGAAATAATTCATAATTTTAGCAAAGTAGCTGGCTACAAAATAAATCCCCACAAATCCTCAGCATTTTTATACATCACCAACAAAACCCAACAGCAAGAGATACAAAGAGAAATTCCATTCAGAATAACTGTTGATACCATAAAATATTTGGGAATCTATCTACCAAAGGAAAGTCAGGAATTATATGAGCAAAATTATAAAAAAGTCTCCACACAAATAAAGTCAGACTTAAATAATTGGAAAAATATTAAGTGCTCTTGGATCGGCCGAGCGAACATAATAAAGATGACGATACTCCCTAAACTAATCTATTTATTTAGTGCTATACCAATCGGACTTCCAAGAAAATATTTTATTGATCTAGAAAAAATAACAACAAAATTCATATGGAACAATAAAAAGTCGAGAATCTCAAGGGAATTAATGAAAAAAAAAATCAAATGAAGGTGGCCTAGCTGTACCTGATCTAAAATTATATTATAAAGCAGCAGTCACCAAAACCATTTGGTATTGGCTAAGAAATAGATTAGTGGATCAGTGGAAAAGGCTAGGTTCACAAGACAGAATAGTCAACTATAGCAATCTAGTGTTTGACAAACCCAAAGCCCCTAACTTCTGGGAAAAGAATTCATTATTGGATAAAAACTGCTGGGATAATTGGAAATTAAGTATGGCAGAAATTAGGCATGGACCCACACTTAACACCATATACCAAGATAAGATCAAAATGGGTCTATGACCTAGGCATAAAGAACGAGATTATAAATAAATTAGAGGAACATAGAATAGTTTATCTCTCAGACTTGTGGAGGAGAAAGAAATTTGTGACCAAAGATGAACTAGATACCATTACTGATCACAAAATAGAAAATTTTGATTACATCAAATTAAAAAGCCTTTGTACAAATAAAACTAATGCAAACAAGATTAGAAGGGAAGCAACAAACTGAGAAAACATTTTCACAGTTAAAGGTTCTGATAAAGGCCTCATTTCCAAAATATATAGAGAACTGACTCAAATTTAGAAGAAATCAAGCCATTCTCCAATTGATAAATGGTCAAAGGATATGAACAGACAATTTTCAGAGGATGAAATTGAAACTATTACCACTCATATGAAAGAGTGTTCCAAATCATTATTGATCAGAGAAATGCAAATTAAGACAACTTTGAGATACCACTACACACCTGTCAGATTGGCTAAGATGACAGGAAAAAAATAAGGATGAATGTTGGAGGGGATGCGGGAAAACTGGGACACTGATGCATTGTTGGTGGAGTTGTGAATGAATCCAACCATTCTGGAGAGCAATCTGGAATTATGCCCAAAAAATTATCAAATTGTGCATACCCTTTGATCCAGCAGTGTTTCTATTGGGCTTATATCCCAAAGAAATACTAAAGAAGGGAAAGGGACCTGTATGTGCCAAAATGTTTGTAGCAGCCCTGTTTGTAGTGGCTAGAAACTGGAAAATGAATGGATGCCCATCAATTGGAGAATGGCTGGGTAAATTGTGGTATATGAATGTTATGGAATATTATTGTTCTGTAAGAAATGACCAGCAGGATGAATACAGAGAGGACTGGCGAGACTTACATGAACTGATGCTAAGTGAAATGAGCAGAACCAGGAGATCATTATACACTTCGACAACGATATTGTATGAGGACATATTTTGATGGAAGGGGATTTCTTTGACAAAGAGACCTAAGTTTCAATTGATAAATGACGGACAAAAGCAGCTACACCCAAAGAAAGAACACTGGGAAACGAATGTGAACTATCTGCATTTTTGTTTTTCTTCCCAGGTTATTTATACCTTCTGAATCCAATTCTCCCTATGCAGCAAGAGAACTGTTCGGTTCTGCAAACATATATTGTATCTAGGATATACTGCAACATATCCAACATATAAAGGACTGCTTGCCATCTAGGGGAGGGGGTGGAGGGAGGGAGGGAAAAAAAATCGGAACAGAAACGAGTGTCAATATAAAGTAATTATTAAATAAAAATTAAATTAAAAAAAGAAAGAAAGAAAGAAAGAAGGCATGAAAAAAAAAAGATAGTATCTTACCAGAAGATGTCTAGGAAGTCTCTGCTGGATTTTTCCAGTGAGATTTATCACATTGTTTTTGACTTTTCCGTTATGTACATTTTGATTGATTGTGTATGGATTTCTCATAAAGGCATTTGCTTCCATTTGACCAATTATACCTTATATTTTTACCAAGATAGCAACAGATTCAGAGTTATTGCTCCTTGTTTGCTGGCATCAAGCCAGGGCTGGGACTTTGCTGGCTTGATCTATAGCACTTCTGAGCTCCTATCTCACAATAGACCTTTTTGATGGGAAGTTATCTTAGGTTAGTCCATCTTTTTGAGAGTAATAACACTCTAAAATGTATTTATCATCATTTTAAAGGAATTTGGAGCATTTGGGGTGAGACCTGAAGTGAGTTACCTCTTTATTTGGCCTTCTGAGCGCTGATTCCAAGATGGTTTTGGAAACAAAGAATAGCGTTTCTTTTTCTTTCTTTCTTTTATTTTTTTTCTTTATTAAAGCTTGTTATTAAAAAAAAACATATGCATGGACAACTCTTCAACACTGACCCTTGCAAAACCTTCTGTTCCAATTTCTCCCCTTTCTTCACCACCTCCCCGAGATGGCAAATGGTCCAATATATGTTAAACATGGTAGAAATATAGATTAAATTCAATATGTTAATACATACTTACATAGTAATCTTACTGTGCAAGAAAAATCAAATCAAACCAGAAAAAAGTTACAGACAAAATAAATTGTAAGCAAATGACAACAAAAAATGAAAATGTTCTTTTGTGTAGCACACTCAGTTCCCACAGTCCTCTCTCAGGCTCTCTTTATCACTAAACCATTGGATCTGATCTGAAGCATCTCATTGTTGAAGACAGCCACGTCCTCCTCAATTGATCATCATATAACCTTGTTGTTGCCATGTACAATGATTTGTGGTTGTTCCCGCAGCATCAGTTCATGTAAGTCTCTCCAGGCCTCTCTGAAATTGTCCTGCTCTTTGTTATAAAACAATATAGCCCAATAATTAGACTAGAATTTCTGGGGATATTTCTGGGTATAGCAGGCTTGAAGAATGAAACAGGAACAAGGCCATGATGAAGTACACAATTTAGGACTCTGTTACAGTAAGTAGACTGTTACCGCCAAGTGCTACAATTTATAATTAATTTATGACTCTGTTACAATAAGTAGACTGTTACCACCAAGTGCTACAATTTATAATTGTTACAATAGGCAGACTTGCAGCTAATCACTGTTTAATGTTCATGTCAAGCTGCGAGGAAGGGCAGGATGTATATCTGTAATCTTGAAACATTCACTAAGTAACCTGAAGACTCTAGTGTTATTGCAATATTAGCTTAGAGAAAATACAGACTCTGGCTCTCAGATCAATAAATGGAATGCATAGATAGTACCTGGCTGCCGCCTGGACTTTCAATTCCACACTCATCCTATTTGGGGGAGCGGGAGCAGCATCCACACTGGGGACTCAACTAGACAGGGGCCTGAATGCCATTGCCGAGGAGAATGATCCCTTGGTGAGCTCAAGGATTAAGGCAAGAGGTGAAATTATCTCCAGGCTAACACAAGAATGAGGCAGAAGTAAAATTGAGTTTTTATACCACTGAAACCTATATAGTGCACATATGGAATCAGAATGAGGCAAAAGCAATCAGGTGACAAGGACTGAGAATGTTATCTGAAGGTACTAAAGAAGTGAGTAAAGGAAAGAGGACGGGTAATTACTAGAGGAGAGTTTCAGGAATTTTTTGAGTTTGTAGAAAAATGCTGTCCTTGGTTTTCACAAGAAGGAACAATCCATGGGGAGAAATGAAAGACAGAGGGAAAATCACTGAGGGAATAATTTAGAGAAACAGGGTCAGGAGTTTTTCCAGTTCCAATATTTTCTATTTGAAATATTTTGAAAATCTCTCTTCTGCCTCCAGAGGGAGTTCTATTAAGTACCAGAGTGCTTAAAGTAGGTCTGTCTGCTAGTACTGTGGAGGAAGAAGACACAGCTCAAGCTATAGAATGTTTAAATGTTAACAAGAAAGAACAATTCACAGAATCTACAGATTCCTGCTTAGAGGCTTCTCCTAAATACAGATCTGAAGGGAAACTAACTTCTTACAGAAATGAATCATATAGGCTAGTTCAGGAGGCAACTAAGAGAGCTAATGAAAGAGGAGCAGACATCTCTTTAGAAATGCAGTTAGCATGGTGACATGTATACATATATTGCATTTAATTTATACTTTAACATATTTAACATGTATTGGTAAACCTGCCATCTGGGGGAGAAGGTGGGGGGAAATAGGGGAAAAGTTGGAACAAAAGGTTTCAATGCTGAAAAATTACCCATGCATAAATCTTGTAAATAAAAAGCTATTAAAAAAAAAAGAAAAAGAAAAAAAGAAAAGAAATGCAGTTAGCTTTGCCAGTTATTGAAACCTCCAATCCTACTAATCCAGGACAAACTAGGAGAGAATAGCAAGCTATTGACTTTTAGTTACTGAAAGTGTTACATCAGGCTGCTGTCCAGTTGGACATATTCCAATAGTCCAAATCGTATTCTATCACTGAAGGGAAGATAGCCCAAATTTCATTGAGACAACTTGCCCTTGAAAATGCTAATGCAGGTTGTAAAAATACATTATCTGGGGAAAAACCAAAAATGTCTTCAGTAGAAATGTTCCAAAGATGTCAGAATGCTGGAACTTCTTTCAAGCCCCAGTCACGACTGCTGCGCTAACTCAGGATAAATCACAATCTGAAAATTTTTCAGACTCTCATAGATGCTCTAATTGTGGACGATGGGGTCATATGAAAACAAATTGTACTATACAAAAGGTTGCACCACATAGCAATTCAGCAGATAAACCTTGGACTTTATGTCCCAAATGCTGGAAGTGCCAACAGTTGGCTTCTGAATGTCCTTCTCAGAATAATAGGCAAATAATAGGAAACTGTCCTCAGGGCCAACTCTAGCCCCAGATGATGGGAGTTGGACTTTCCATTATTCCGTCTCAAACTGTGTCTACAACCAATATCTTAAATCCTACTTATTGACAACACAGGATGGAATACATGTGACCCCAGGAAGTCCTGGTTGTGCTCTTCAGTGTCACACCGAATAACTGACAATGTGGGAACATGTTCTCTCCCCACTGGAGTCTCGGGTTCTTCTTCCTTCGGGCATAGTAAGTCTCATGTCAGCACTTAGTTCATGGTCATTGCAAGGGCTTATGGCTATTTCTCAAGTAGTAGATTCTGATTTTTGAAGGGGAAATGTGTATACCTCGCTTGCTGCTCCTCAACAGGACATTAAAAAAAAAAAAGCAGGAGAGGATAGTTCAGTTACTGATAACGTCTTACAAAAGAGTAGGAAGAGAATATTAAAAGGTTCCAGAAGTACAGGAAAAGAGGTGTTCTGGATGTGATCAATAACTTATTCTAGGCCACTTTTATAGTTGGAAACTGAAGGAAAACTCTTTGAAGAGTCGGTGGACACAGGAGCTGATAAGTCAGTGAGGTCACAGTGCTTTTGGTCACAAGCTTGGTCAACATACAAGTTCACAAACCTTTACAAGACAGATATGCTAAATGGTTATTGTGGACAAAGGAGAATAAAGAACGGCGGTTCTACTCTGAAGTTCTTCAGACATTCCCCGTTCATTTATGGGGGAGAGATTTGCTAAAAGGGATGAAAGTGATAAAATTTTTCATAGGGGCCACTGACCAGAAAGAATATGTATGAAAACACAGGGGCCTAAGATCAAATGGAAAGGAGAAACCCCAAATGGGTTGATCTTTGACCCCTAACAAATGAAAAAAGAGGCCCTTTGGGAAAATTGTCAACAATTACAAACTGGGCACATAAAGCAATCCACTAGCCCATGGAATTCCCCAGATTCACTACAAAAAAGAAATCAGGAAAATGGAGAAAGTTCAAAGATTTATTCATATTAATGATAGAAGGGAATCTATGGGCGGCTTTTAGCCAGGACTTCCCTCACCAAATGTTATCATTTGGTGACACAGATGGATCAGTGACAGCAAGGACTGTTTTTATTCATTTAAGGTTAGAAGACTGTCTGTATTTTGCATTTTCAACAAAGCCTCCCATGGACGCCCTTCACGTAATTGCACCCAAATCTACATCCAAGCCGTTCGTGCAGACATTTCCACAGTGAGAGCGCCCCCGCGCCCTCCCCCCAACATGACTTTGTGCCTGGAAATGGCATCACATGCATGGGAAACGCAGGAGGAGAAAGTCACCCCGTGTCCCAATGCCATTCTCGGGAACATTTCAAAGGGCAGAATAACTGCCTCCCCATGACCCCCCCGTCTGCTCGGGACCCTCTTCTCCAGGGTTGGGGGGCTCCGGGTCTCCCCAAGGTGAGTTGTCAGATTCCGGCCCAGCGCGGGGTGAGCGGGGAGCTCCCCTCCCAGCTATGAGACCATGGCCCCTCCTGGAGTGGGCAGCTCCCAGCAGGGGGAGGGAAGGGAAGGACCCCCTTATGGCAGGTTCGGAGGGGGCATAAATATTATCCTATATCCCTAAGAAAGGTGATTGCTGGGGTTCTGTACATTGTAATAAAGCAGAAAGAAAGTCAGCAGCCGGGCTTTAGGGCAAAGAAATAGTATTTCTAAGTATTTCCCCTTTTCCTCAAAAAAATAAAAAAGGAGGATTTCAAAGTTTTGTATGTGAACTAGTTGGAAAGGCCCGAATTATGGCTTCCCACGGGCACTGGAGGCGCTCAGAGGAGAGCCTGCCTCACTGGGGGCCACAATCCTGCTCTAGTCCCACTTTCCCAGAAGCCCCCGCTGCTTTCCCCCTCAGGGCTCGAAGGGCAGCTCTGGTGGGATTGGGGGGAGTCCTGTAGCCAGCCTTCCTCTGAGAGAATGAAGGACAGGAGCATTTCTTCAGGGCTTCCTGTGGGCAAAGAGCTGGGGGTCCGGAGAGAAGGGACAGCCCTGCTCTTTGGGGGCTCATGTTATGCTGGGGACACAGCAAAGGGAAGGTGCCGCTGCAAGGCGGAGGGAGAGGCCCCCGCAGCTGAGAGAGGGCCCAAAGGTGCCCGGGAAGGCCTCCTGCTCCTGCCATTGCCACCAATAAAAGCACTTTTGTTCCTGCGACCAAATCACTGCAAGGACTGAGGGCTGAGAGTCAGGGACCCTGCTCGGCAGCTGGGCCCGGTCCCTGCCCCGGTGTCCCCAGGCCTTCCGTCCCCGGGTCACTTCCCCTGGAAGCACGGCCGTTGTAAAGATGTCTGTGCTCGGGTCCTGGCCCGTGTCCAGTCCAGCCTGGGAGCAGAAGGGGGTCACGGGGCTGCTGGGGCTTTCCCTGGCACTCACTGCCCCCCTGCTCCCCCTCGGGGCTCTGGCTGCTTCCGCTGGACGGGTTTGTGTCCCCTTAAATACCAGAGGGCCGACCTTTCCTGGCATGTCTGGCCCTTCCCTTCCAGGGGCTGCTTCCCCTCATGAGGCCTGGGACAGAGAAACTAGAACCAGGACCCCCACTCTGGGGTCTGGAGGCCTGGAAGCCCCAGGGAGTCTGACCCCTGCCAGAGCCCGGGAGGGAAATGAAGGGGAAGCACTTGGTCGCCAAGAAAAGGACAAAGGATGTGTAAAGTAAGGGGGGTTTGGGGTGAGGGGACAGGACAAGGGGAGGGAACGAGGAGGAGCCAGGCCTTGATGGCCAGCTGGGCCGGACCTGAGAGCTGTCCAGGCTTCCCCGCACTTTGCAGGGGACAGGCCCCGGCTGGGGGGGCTGAAGGGACTTTCTGGGCAAAGTTGCACAGCTGGAAATCCCAGCCAGCCCCCCTGGGCACAGACCACCGGAGCAGGCCCCCGAGGTGACAGGACAGAGGGACAAAAGCCCCTATTGGGGGCCTGGGAGCTGCTGGGACCTAGGAGGGGGTGTGAGCTCCCACATCCCCCGTAACGAACTGGGACCCTGGGGTGGAGTCCAGCCCCAGGTCAGTTGCTGACCCCAACCTGTCTCCAAGTGACCTCATCCCCTCAAAGAGAAACGTGGCCCTGGTCACCCGGGAGGGGGCAGAGCATCCACAGGACACGAGCCAGGCCAGGCCAGAGAAGGGCACACGGGCCCTGCTGCCTCCCCCTCCCCAGAGGCCTTAGGGGTAAACTGAGGGCCTGTCTGTGCCCTGTCCGGGCTGGAAGGCTTCTCTCACGGCCTGGATGGGCCAAAATCCTGAGCATTCAGTTAGACCCGTTCGGGGAGAGGGGAAGAAGGCAAAGGGGCAAGTGAAGAGAAAGGGGGGAGATGTGGAGGGCCAGGTGGGCTCCAAGGGAGCTGAGGCTCAGAGCAGGGAAGGTGCTTGTCAAGGTCTCACAGGAACCAAGGATTATCCAGGGCTCTTGGTGTGAAAGAACTCCAGGAAAAAAGAGGGAGGGGGAGGAGGAATAACAAGGTCTTCCATGGAAATCCAGAAGGGAAAAGGGAGACGGGAAGTGCAAGTGCATCATGTCACAGCCAGGGAAACTGAGGCCCGGGGTCCCCCAGATTATCCACAGGTGAGTCAGGATTGGGATCTCAGGCTTCCTAACTCATTGTGCAGAGAACGGGCCGGTCCCCTCCCTGTGGAGCCCAGGGCCAGGGAAGGCCTCTCATTGGCAAAGGAAGTGGGGCTCTCGCTGAGGGGCATCTACCAAGGAGGGAAGTGGGGGCCCCCAAAATGCCCTGGGCCTTCAGCGGGCTCTTTATCCTGGAACTAAAGGAAGAACCCCAGGGCTCCCTCGCCCCCACTTTTGGGGCCTTCCCAGCTCCATTTTCTAGGCCTTCCTTCCCTTCCCCAGGCATTGCCCGAGCCCCAGGTCCTGCGGGGCCACCGTGTTCTCCCCCTCCTGGCTGCTCCTTCCCAGAAGCCTCTTCTCCCTCTGGTGAGGGGGATGATGGGAATGATTTCCAACCACCACAACAACAATAAATGGCGTTTTTTGGCCCTTTAAGGTGAGGAAAGTCCCCTGTGTGTATATACGTGTCCCTGTACGTGTACGTACTTGTATAAATGCACGTGGACATATGTTCTTACACACACTTTGTTTCCTTTGAGCTCCGGAGGCTTAGCTCAGGTGCCTCGAGCTTCCCGGAGACGCCTCTGCTCCCCAGGGGTGTTCTCTGTCCTGAATACAGAAGGTCCTGGCGCACAGTAGGGACTTAACAGATGCTTCTTCCATCCCCCTTCCCCTCCTACTTCAATTCTCCTTTGGCTTTATTTTCATTTTCTTGTTCCGCCATTTTTCAATCACATTCCACACTTTCTGGCCCATTTCTGATTCTCTTGGCAGTAATCCTGGGGTATTTTGTCATTTCCTTGTCAAACTCATTTTATACATGAAGAACTGAGGCAAACAGTGACTTGGCCAAGGTCACTCAGACAGGAAATGTCTGAGGCCGGATTTGATCTTAGAAGATGTTTCCCAGACTCCAGGGCTGGGGCTCTCACCACTGCCCCACCCCTGCCCCTTCTTCCTTCAGTTCTGTGCATGTTCCATCTCCCCCAGGGGAATGTAACCCAGAGGGTGAGGGCTGTCACTCTTACTCGGTGTCTAATAAATGTGTGAGGGGGGATCGAAGGCCTCTCCAGCTTTGGGGGATACACAGAAGGAATGTCCCAGCCTGAGGAGGCCTCCAGGGCTGGGGAGCGGCTAGAACGAGCCCACGTCCCAGGGAGTCCCCAGACCCTTGGAAACGTGAGTGTGCGGGGAAAGTCCTGGCGCCTCGGGCCTGCTCTCCCGCGCTGCAATAGTAACTGCCCTGTATAAAGTGCCCACTATGTGCCAGGTCCCGCGCTGAGCCATGGGCAGATATTAACTCATTTACTACTAATACTAATAACGACTGTTTATGCAGCACATCCTGTGAGCCAGGCCCTGGGCTAAGGGCTGCACAAGTGCCTCATTGGACCTCACTGCACCCCCAGGAGTTAGGTGCTATTATTACCCCATTTTACATCTGGGAAAACTGAGGCAATCAAAGGGGTTTCCCAGGCTCCCACAGGCAGCTGGTGCCTAAGGCTGCAGGGAAGATGGGCCTGCAGGTGTCTCTGTTCTAGTGGTTGGAGAGTGGAAATCTGTCATCAAAATCCTGGACTGAGGAACCTCTGAGGTTCCTTTCATCTCTAACTGATGGATGTAATAATCCTCCATAAAGAGTGAGACCCACCAGCAGAGGAAAACTATGAGCACTGGACTTTCTATAATGACTCTTCCAAATGGATGACACTGCGCCCTGAGCAGGAGACCTGGCTCACATGGACCTGGTGCAGGGACCTGGATGAGCAGCAAGGCTACAATTTTACATTCTTTTAGGGAAATTGCCCTCTCTGAAGGATTTAGTAAATCTTGTGACCTACAATAGAATATTTCAGGAGGTTTCTTCATCACGGGTGATTGATTGAATTCAGGTCACAAAACTATTTTCCTACAAAAGGCACGTCTGGGATGGAGCCTGACGTGGAACAAGGGAAAGAGAGGTCAAAATATAATTTCGCACTTATGATTTCCCCTGGACGCAGGGACTCAGCTGGAGATGCCGCAGGCAGTCTGGTCCCCGGAATTCTTCTGAGACTGAGACTTCTCTGTGGAAACTGGAATAAGAGGAATGGAGCCCATCATTATCTAAAAATAAATGTACCAGGAGACAGAGAGAAAGTACATAACGGTCACTCATCTCGCACCATTGTCCTTGTCCTGCACATGGACCTGGCTAATGTCCCTCTGTTTCCTCCAGTGTGACTTGGAGATCAGATCCCGGGCTTCTGTAGAGAGACGGGTAGTGGCTGGTGTGGAAAAGTCCCTCCTCAGTCCCTGACTCAAGCAGCTGACTCGGCTGTAGCATGAGCAGTCGCTCCACTTCCTCGGAGCTAAAGCTCTGGTTACTGTTCAGGGGGATGTGGCCCTGCATTGTGAGAAGCATTTCTCACCTCGTTCCTTCCTTTGCTCTGTGTCTGTTGCTGCAGCTTCCAGGCTCTGGGCAGTTTTGCTACGAAGACCTTCACCCCATGGGTTACTTCCCTGGAGATGTAGAGATTGGCTTGTTTATACCCCTCTGTTCACCTGAAGTGAGCAACACAACAGGAGCAGCACGGTTTCGGAGTTTTCCTAAAAAGGCTTGTAGGGCTTTTGGGTGAGTGTCTCTTTCTGTCTGTGCTCATTTCCACAGCGAGGATGCAGGAAAAGTCCTCATTGCTCAGTCTGAGTCGGGGCGCTCCCCCTCTCCCTGTCTCTTACTGTCTGTATCTTCTTGGCAGCTTTCATTCTGTCTCCTTAACTTCAGAGTTGAAGAAAGAAAACCTCTCTCCCCTCCTTTCCCTTCCCATTCCCCATCAAACAGGCCGTGCCCAGGCTTCTCCCTCCCTACCAGGCTCAGTCTCTTGCCTCCCTCCCCTCCCGGCCATCCTGACTTCATATAATAGTGAAGGGTTAATGGCCCGAGGCAGCAGAAGTGCTTGGGCCCCTGCTGCCTTTCTATCCTAGGTCAGATTCATTGCTGAGTGTACAGAACCTGAGCAAGGGGAAATCTGCCCCATTCCCAGGAAGGGAAGCTGTGTCTCCTCCCCAGCTTTGCCTATCTGACAACAAGAGAGCAGCCCTTGTTAGGAAGCCATGGGACCCCTTCATCAGGATATTTAGGGTTGGGGAAAATTCTATTCCTCCCACTTCATTTATGAGGGGGAAATACAATCTTATGGTTACTCCTCCCTGTGGGTAAGTGAATTTATCATTATTTTCTATTGTTTTTTGTACGAAGTAATGTGATAACAAAACTTAGCCTGTCCCAGCTTAGGGAATCTCAAAGGCACTGAGTACGTTGGGACTGATGGAGCCTGGAACTGAGGGCTGGGAAATTTGACTTTATTTGGGAAAGGCAGAATTGTGCAGGATGGAGCGCTAGCAAGTTATTAGACTAGCAAATGGCTTTAGGAAATGCCTGTTCCCTCTCAGTGATGTCTGGAGAATTCTGTTTTCTCCAGGTGTGAGAGGGGCTGCTTTTAATTTCTCAGGCTAACTCTTCCTTAACTGCATGAACCCGGGACAGGTGCGTGTGTGTTACTTCCTGGGACTTGGACAAGGCATCCTGACCTTCCTGATGCTGCCTAGGTCTTACTTTTATGCATTGTCACTATCTACCCTCTTTGCAAATCCTTCCTTTACATGGCAGGATCTCAGCATATACCAATGCAACACTCATGTGTAACACTTCCTAAGTCTGCACTGTAGCAAAAAAAAATTCAGGCTCCTCCACTAATTTCTGGATCATTTTCCTCTGTTACATCAGGGGAGAAAACTCGTTGTAGCCTTGTGTCATTATTTAATCCCTCTGGATTCATTTTTATTTATACTTTTCTTTGTAGTTACAAATAGAAATTCTCTATGAATCAATATTCATAAATTATAAATATTGTATAAGAATTGTGTATATTTTTGTTTAAGAAACAAGGCCATTAAATGATATAAATTATTGGTTATTTTTTAATGCTTTAGTATGCTTCTTTTTATTCTATTTGTTGATCATCATCGAGGAAAAGTAGGAAGTTTGACCTAGAGGGAGAAGTGTCACCAACCATTTTGAAACATTAAATAACAATCCTGTCCTAAATCAAATGCCCTTTTATGTTTTGTGAATTATTTGTTTTACCTTGAGAACTGCCTCCCATGCAGAAGGCAAGGCCTCTATATTGATGCAAATTGAATATGAGTGAGTATAATGTGACAGCACCTTATTACTTCCTTCCATTATACTCTCAGGCTTCTAGAGTCAACAACTATCCATGTCTTCTTGTGGAATGAGTGAATGGCTCAAGCAAGCAGTTACCTGAGGACAGAAAGCCAATAGTCCTCACACTTTCAGAAATTGCAAAAAGAAAAGAATAGTGGAACAATGTGTATGGATAGAGGCTAGTGTGAATTCAAATGGAAGGAGCTAAACAGCTATTGCAGTGCTTAGTTTTGACTAAGTGATGGGAAGGTCCCTCTTCTGAAATGAATTCTATGTGAAGGTTGTTTTAATGTTCTGTAACCTTTACCATTAATTCACTAGATGTAATGACAAGAATTACCAGCAATACCTCATGCCTAACTTCACTCTACGTGAGATTAACAGGAATCCCAATCTGTTGCCCAACATTTCCCTGGGATGCCTTATATACACCTGCTATTCCGGTGAAGAAAGGACCTTGGAGAGCTACCTGTGGTGGCTGTCTGGAACAGACCAGATCATCCCTAATTACAACTGCAGAGAGCGAGGAAAGGTTGTGGCTGTCATTGGAGGAGCCACGTCAGCTCTCTCTATTGAAATGGGGACCCTGCTTGACCTCTACCATGTACCCCAGGTGAATGAAAAGGAACCTAATACATTCTCTGTTCCATGCAGCGTAGTATCCACCACAGTAGTGTTGGTGGCAGATATAGTCGGAGCAGCAGCAGTCAAATAAAATGCATGTATGTATACCATTAAAAAAATTTTAAAGGCTTTTCATATGCATTTCTTTTGATCTTCACAACAAACTCATCATGAAGGCATTCTTGTAACTCTTATTTATAGTGGAGGCTCCTGTGACTGAGAAAAGTTAAATTGTTATCATGCAGCTAATGATTAACTGGGATACTAATTAATCTAGGTTTTTTTAAGATCAGTTGAACTCTAGTGACTGAACGAAGTCACTGTCTTCATCCTCAGGGAAAATGAACAACTCCTAGAACATTAAACCTATTGCAAGCCGAGAAGCCATTTAGCTTTCATCCCAAGAAAGGACCTGAAAGCAAAACTGGTTGTACTTTCCCATTATACAAATAAGTTCAATAATGATTGGAGAAGTTGAAGTGTTTACTCAAGGCTACACAATTCACTGTTGGAAGAGAACTGATTAGATCTTGTCATTCTTGACTTTAAGTTGAATGATCTTTCAGGCTTTTACATCTCATTCTAGGAGCTTCATTTCTCATAATCACTTAGTCTCTTCCTTTTAGTCCAGAATTTATTGAGATGAGAATTATTTATAAAAGGAAACTGAGCACGAGCACTGATGTATAAGGTGCTTCTTTGAGGGAGCACTGGGAAGCCTGTCCACACAACTGCCCAAAGAACTCCATAAGTACATTTATGAATGTACAAGAGTTTGAGAACATTTCTGACATTGTTCTCAAGGAGGAAACTAACAATTAATGGGCACAGAAGGAAGGCACAAACATAGGGTACAAGGAACGACGTTTCAGAAAGCACCTCATCTTTTCAAAACTGCAAAGAGAGGTCTCTGAGCACTGCAGTTTAAGCCGGCTGCTTAGTGAACTTTGTCACTGATCTGTCAGAGGAGTGACTGCTTTGTGTGTTCAGAAGCAAGAAGAAAATTAGGGATGATTTCGTGGAAGAGAAACAATGAAAATTTAGATTGTGTCATTGAAAGGAAATGGAGGTCAGTTTGGAATATGGAACTATGCATATAAAAAGGTGAAGGACTGGAAGCCTCTCTCCATTTATATCCACATTTCTTATTTTAAACCTCTGCTGATTAAAGCCAACATTAGTTAACTATAATTTCTTTCATATTCAATATTTCGGATTCAGTATTTAAGTCCTTTGGAGAAAAACAAATTGGGAACTTTATCCTGTCACTAACATTGAAATTATAAATAGTCCTGACCATATACTTGGAAAATAGTAAAAACAAAAACTTACAAGCTCAAAGAACATAGGAATTAACTCTAGATGTCCTTGTGGAAACATGACTGAATTCTCTAATTGAGGGAATCATGAGAAAGGGTACATCTAGCATCTTTGTTGCCAGATAATATAATAGCAGGAAGTCTGGTCTAGAGAAGAGGTAACCTGTTCCATCTGGGATTATTTTTCCTTGATCCTGATCAGAGAGAACATGGCAGGCTAAGTTGAATAAGTCTCCTTTGCCCAAGGGGTAGATTCTTTCCTACTGTGATATGTGGGTATATATCTGGCTGGGTATATATCTGGCCCTCCGATCTGAAACAATATTTCTCATAGATGATTCGAATTTTTATGAGCCCTCTAATGAAGTCCATGAATATCTGGTTTTTTGTCAATGAGATAAATGTTCTCCCCAAAGATTGTGATAATGATTAACCAATTTCGGGGCAGACGTTCTGATGTCTCTTGGAGTGAAACAATACACTTCAAGAGATAAATGGAGAGACTTTCAGAGAGAATTATCATCTATGACAAACTTGACAATAAAATCTAAAACTTCCTTCTAACAATAAATATGTCCATTTGAGTAAGCGTGTTTTACTTTAGTTCCCTCAGCAGCAGCATGCACCTGCTCATCCATTTTTTTTTCTCATCCAGATAACTTATGGTGCATTTGATCCCAGTCTTGCTGACAAAGTCCAGTTTCCTTCCCTCTATCAGATGGCCCACAAATCCTCTTCTCTTCACCGAGGTATTGTCCGCTTATTGGTCTATTTTCAGTGGAACTGGATAGGTCTGATTGTTTCAGATGATATGAGAGGTGAGGAATTCCTCAGGGCAATGAGAGAGGAAATGAAGAAGAATACAGTTTGTATGTCCTTCACAGAGAAGATCCCTCTCAGTGACCAAAAAAAAGGGGAGACTTCTGAGGCCTTAAAGTCCAGGATCCTTACTTCAGAAGTCAAAGTCATTGTCATCCATCCTGACACAGATTCACTTACATTAGTGGAAATCCCACGAGATTTTTTATTCCGAACCAAGAAAGTATGGATTGTCACATCTCATTCAGACATTACAACGAGAGCTGTGTACAATTATGGTCTCATGTTCCCTACTACTCTATTCTTTTCACACTTGACTACTCCAGTCCCTGGGTTTGAGAGTTTTATGAAGGAGCTTATAGATCCTATAATCCTGAGGGATACTATTCTTAAAGTACATAGGCCATCACCTTTGAAATGCTCAGATCAACCATATATCCCAAAGCAAGATTTATATTTACCAAATGCCTCCATGAAATATTTACCTTTTTACCGTGTGGACATGACAACATCTGCCTTGAGTTACAACATCTACAATGCTTTATATGCTGTGGCATGGGCTCTCCATGAAATAGTGATGAAAAGGTCCGAGAAAAGATCCTTGGGGAATGAAGAATCTGTATTGCCTCATTCATGGCAGGTAATATGGAAAGTGTGGTGCCTTTTTAATGATGATTTTTTGAGTATGCATTTTAGCAAGAAGTGGGACATGGGAGACATTGAAGACTTTTCAATTTCTAAAATGATTCTGATTGTATATTTCTCAATGGTTTTATTGTTGGTTTCCAATGTTTGTCAAATTGCATATAAAGTTAAAAATAAATTTCCTTCCTAGAGTTTTAGAGGTCTAAATGATGTTGGGTTTCATATTTCTTATTCAGCTCTGGATTTTTTTTATTATAATTTGAAGGCCCTTTATTTCATTAGGAACCCATTTTTTTCCTGAAGGACTGAACTCAGGTTTTCATGGTAGATGATCCTTACTTGTAAGCCAGATCTTTTTTTCTCCAAATTGGCCTATTCTAAGCACTCTGGTTTTTCAATTAAGAAGGTGAGGAGTCTTTTGTCATCCTGACTGTGGCTCCAATGTATACATTTGTTTCTTTCTGCATGCTTGCACTATTTTCTCCTTCACCTTGGGGGCATAGAATTGGGCTAAAATATCCCTGGTGACTTCCTCTGGGAATCTTTTTCAGTAGATGATCTGTGGCTTCTTTCATACTCTATTTTACCTTCATATTCCAGAATGCAGGAGAAATTTACTTGATACTTTCTTGAATGATAAAATTCATTTTCTTTTTGATTGTAGAACTCGTGTAGTCTCATAATGTTAAATGCTCTCCCTTTTATCTGTTTTCCAGGGCAGCATTTTCCATTATGATATTATTTTCCATTCTTTTTTCTTTTGGCTATTTTTTTTCCGCAAAGTGTCATTACTTTCTGCCTTCTTAGTTCTAATTTTTAAGGAAATATTCTCCTTAATGGGCCTCTATATTTACTGCTCAACTTATGCAATTCTGATTTTTAAGGCATTTTTCTCCTCTATGTCTTTTTCTGCTTCCTTTTACATCTCGCTCATTTCTCTTCATCATTTTTTCTCTATCTCCCTTTTGAAAATTTTGAGATTTCATTTTGAACTCTTCTGTGGCTTTAGACCAATTCTTACTTAGGTTGTGGATTTTGGATAAAGGAATTTTGACTTGGTTATTTTCTTCTTAGTGTGGATTTTTCATCTTCCTGTCCATTACAGTAATTTTCTATGATCAGAACCATTTTCTGTTGTTTACCAGTTTCCCCAGGCTGTTGTTTGACTTTACCTGTTTATTAGAGTAATACCCTCTTTCCAAGATAAAGGGGCCAATATCCCAAAGTTGAGGAATTTTATACAGCTCTTTTAAGAGATTCTTCTAGGGACGTGGAAGTTTCATTTCTTCCAAGGTTGACTGATCTTAGAAGAAATGCGTTTATTAAAGTCCTGGCCTCTATTCTGTTCTGTGAGTTACCACAAGCATTTTTCCTGCCCTGCAACTGTGAGGAGATCCATATTCCGCTGTTGCTAAATGTTGTCTTGTGCTAGTTCTCTTCCTTACCCTCACACTGTGAACCAGAAAGATGCAGTCCATCTGGGTACTGGCAAAGCCACCGAGTCCTATCTCGGGGCTTTTTTCAATAGTTTTTTTTTTACTTTCTATATTATTAATGTCTCCTTTTAATTTTAGAATTTGAAGTTTAGTAATGATTGGGGGTTTTAATTTGGTCTTTTTCTAGCTTTTTAAGTTGCAGGCCCAATTCATTGATCTTCTCTTTTTCTATTTTATTCAAGTAAGCCTCTAAGGATATAAAATTTCCCCTTATTACCGCTTTAGCTGCATCCCATAAATTTTGGTATGATGTTTCACCGTTGTCATTATCTTGAGTGAAATTATTAATTGTGTCTATAATTTGCTGTTTCACCCAATCATTCTTTAAGATGAGATTATTTAGTTTCCAATTACTTTTTGGTCTATTTACACCTAACTTTTTGTTGAATGTAGTTTTTCTTGCATTGTGATCTGAAAAGAAAGCATTTACTATTTCTGCCTTCCTGCATTTAATTTTGAGGTCTTTATGTCCTAATATATGGTCAATTTTTGTGTAGGTTCCATGAACTGCTGAGGAGAAAGTATACTCCTTTCTGTCACCATTCAGTTTTCTCCAGAGATCTATCATACCTAATTTTTCTAATATTCTATTTACCTCTTTAATTTCTTTCTTAGTCTCAGGGCTTTAAAAGTGACCCTTGTAATACCTTCTAACAAGCTCTTCAACCCTCTTAACATCCGTGTTCCAAGCGCTCCTCCAAAGGCTGCCACGGCTGCTGTTTCTTCAGGTGCTATAGAGTCAATGGCTGCTGTATTGAGCTCCTGCTTTACACCGAGTGCTTTGAATGTCATGCAAATGGTTTGATAGTTTATTCTGGAGATGAGAGAAGACCACTGGAGGATGGGAGAGCGACGGTCTGGCCTGCACTTCAGAACCGTCCCTTCCAAGGCAGGAGGGAGGGCAGAACAGGAGAGGTTTAAGACAGAGGCACCCACTAGGAGGCTATTGCAATAATCCGGGTATGGAGTCATGAGGATGTTCCAGGAGCAGAGAAAAGGAGGGGAACATATTAGAGAGATGCTGAAAGCAGACCATGGCGATAAATGAAATAAAGGGGGTGAGAAACAATGAGGACTCGAGTGTGAAAGTGAAACTACAAACCTAGGAGATGCAGGCAACCCTGCGGGTGTCCCAGAAGAAACTCAGATTTGATCCTAACTGAAAATAAGAGCACAAGACTCCATAAATTCTCCTGTACAATTGCCTTTCCCTCAGGTACCGCTCACTGATGAGCATTTCTCCTCTTTTTCAGCTGCACTCCTACCTGAAGAACACCCAGTTTGAGAACGTTGTTGGTGAGCAGGTGTTTGTGGATGAGAACAGACGCACAGAAGCTCACTATGCCATTATGAACTATATATACTTCAATTTTTACAATGATCATCTTCTGTATGTGGGGGACTTTATCCCAGAAGCTCAGCTCAGTCAAGAGTTTACAATTTGTGCAGATGTCATCGTGTGGGACCCGTGGAGTTCAGAGGTCAGATTCATTTTTATTGTTCTTTTATTCTCCTGAACAGGAAAAATCCTTGACCCGTGTGGTGTACTTTCCATTACTGACAGGTGCAGCTGGGTGGAAAAATGGCTAGACTCTAAGCCCTGGTTCCGTTTCACTTGTTATAAGCTCATACATGTCTCCCCTGTTTTCTCTTTAGCAATCCTCTTTATTGTTTCTTACATCACTATAATACTTTATTATATTTATACACATCTACATAGGTATATTGTTAAACACACAGAGAAATCTTGTTGCATATATACATACATATGTAAATTTATATCTATGTATAGACGCAAAGAGGCTCACTATGCCCTTATGAACTATATATGTAGTTCAACAAATCTTCAATTTATAGATACCATTTCATATTCCCAGTCTTTATCATTTCCAATGAAGGCTTAAATATATTTTAATTTGTATTTGTTTTCAACTTAAGTAGGAAAGAATGAAAAAACCTTTAGCTTGTATGCAGCTGAACATAGAGGATTCAATATATAACCGCGACTTTCCATTTCACATTGCTTACTTTTTTCCTAAAAAATGTGTCTGTGTATCTGTGTGTGTGTGTGTGTGTGCGTGCGTGTGTGTGTGTGTGTGTGTGTGTGTGTAAAACACAAGTATCCATGTTCTATCTCTCTTTCGAGGTAAATTGTTTATACTTGCATCTGTTCTTTGTAATTGATTTGAGAAGTTATAGCATGCAAAATGACTTAGATTTCAAAAATGTTCTTGGAAAACCATCACTGTTACTGGGCACAATATTTTCTTAGTTCAACTCATTTTACTTTTTGTTCTTTCATATAACTTTTACCCCGTTTTTTCTAAAATCAACCAGGTCTTCATTTCTAATAGCACAACACTATTCTCTCACTGTTATATACACCACATCTTGTTCAGTCACAGTGGATAGAGCCCCAACCCTGGAGCCAGGGGGAGCTGAGTTTACGTCCAGTCTGAGTCACTGAACACTGCCTCGATGTTTGACCCTGAGCAAGTCACTTAATCCCAATTCACACACACACACACACACACACTCACTCACACACACTCTCATACACACACACACACACACACACACACACACACACACACACACTCACAACAAAGTAAGACCAAAGTCTATTAGAAGTCTCTTGTATCATCTCATTGTTGAAATGAAACAAGTCCATCACAGCTGATCATCATATAACCTTATTACTTTGTAAAATTTTCTCTGGGTTCTGTTAATTATTATTAATATTATTTCTTTATCTCTGGTACTCCTCAGGAAGGTTTTGTTTTCTTCCTTATCTCTTTAAATTGTAGCTATTTTTGGTTTTACTTGGTCTAGAATCAGGATCACTACTCCTGCTTTTTTTTTTTTACTTCAGCTGAAGAATAATATATTCTGTTCTATTTTTTGCCTTTAATCTGTATGGATTTGCTTCACATTCGTTTGTTTCAAACAACCTATTGAAGATTCTGGCTTTTAATCCATTCTGCCCTCTACTTCTCTTTTCTGGGAGTGCTCATCAGATTCATATTCATACTTAAGATTACTAACTCTGTATGTCCCAGTGATCTATGTTTTCTACATTATACATTTCTCTCTCCCTTCACCCTTTCCTTTCTCGCCACTCTTTTGCTTCTGATCCTCACATCCCTCAATCTGTTTTCACCCTTTTGAGTCACTTCCCATTTACTTTATCTATATCCTTTCTACTTCTGCCTTCCCTTCTATTAGCTTTCCTTTTTTTTCCTTCTACTTCTTTAGACAGTGAAAAAAAATTCAGTATCTAATAAAATATTTAGTATATTCCCCATGAGCCAAAACTCAAAAGATTAAGAGTCCCTAATGCTCATACCTCTCCCTTCTTTCCCTATAATGTAATAGGTCATGTGTGTCTCCTTGCATGATGTCATATAACTTATTTTACTTCTCCTTTTTCTTCTCCCCATGCAATTATTTTCCACCTTTCATTTCTTTGTTTTCATCAAATTGATGCTAAGTTATTCCTACACCTTCTGCTTAGGTACAATTTCCTTCTTTTTGTCCTGATTTAACTTTTGCTGATACTCTTCACTCTTGTATTTGAAATTCACATTTTAGTTATACCTTTGGTCTTTTCATTAGAAAAGATTGAAAATTTCCTATTTTATTAAATATCGAATTTCCCTTCAGCAAGATAATGCTTCATTTTTCTGAGTAGCTGATTTTTGATTGTCTACAAACTTTTACCTCCCGCGATGCTTTAATGTAGTAGTTTTTAATCCTGGGTGATACTAATGGGCAGGCCTCAATTTTTGCTTCTGTTTCTGTATTCTTGCAGAATTGTCCCCTTGATTATGGAACTAGTTGCAATATTCCTTGGAGGTTTCATTTTAGGTCACTTTAAGGAATTAATTTGTGGATTCTTTCAATAAATTTTACCTTCTGCTGCTCAAATATCAGGACAGTTTTCCTTGATGATTTCTTGAAAAATGTTTACTGGGCCTTTTATTGATGATAGTTTTCAGAACATCCACTAATTACTATTTTGTCACTCCTGGTTTTGGTTTCCACATCATTTGTTTCTCCAATGAAATATTTTATATTTTAGTCAAATTTTTCACTTTTAAATTTTATTTCATTGATTCTAGATGTTTAGTTGAGTCATTCATTTCCATTTGTCAAATTCAAAATTTTAGTTCATCACTTTTTTTCTGTGAGTCTTTCACCTCCTTTTGGATTTGGCAAATTGTACTTCAGAAGAATTTTTGTTCTATGGCTTTTTTTTTCATTTCTCCAATTTTATTTTTAGTTGTTATTTTCTTTTTCAATTTCCTCAAATTGATTTTTAAGAAATAATTATCTTTTATATTTTTTCCCATTTTCCCAATTTTGTGTCTGTGTGTGTATGTGTGAGGAGTTGTTTCTTCTAGACATTTGCCTATTTTCAATTCCAAGCTTGGGTTCTTATTCCCAAATTGTCATAAATTTCCTTCATAATTCTTATTCCTGCAAATTTTTTCTCACATCTCTTTTTTAAGAATTTTTTAAAGCTTTGTCAAGAGAGCTTGACCTGAGTTCATATCCCCTCTGAGATTTGACTCATAGGCATTTTGCCATTGTTATCCTCTTCCAGGCTTCTACTATGATCTTCCCTGACTACATAATATCTCTCTATGGTCAGAGTTTTTGGTGCTCATCTGCTCACTTTTAAAATTTGAGCTCTGTTCCTTGGACACACAAGAGATGGTCTCAAGCTTCTTTTAGAAAAACAAGGGTCTCTTACTATGTGGGGGCAAGGATTCTGCAGACTTTGCCATTGGGCTGCTTGCTGAAGTTCACTGACTCCCAGGTTCTCTTCAGTGTTTGCCCTGGGGGTCTCACAGTAGAACTGCTGATGTGCTGGTTCTCTGGATGAGGACACAGTAGGCACAGTAGCTGTACTTTGGCTAAGAGCCTCTCACTAAATTCCCAATGCTGTACTTCTTCTGGCTATTCCTAGATGTATCTCCCCTCCCTCCCCCCCACTCTGCTGGACCATGATCCACCTGTGCTGTCCTGTCCTGAAGGCATTCCAATATATCTTAAGCTGAAAAATTACATTCCAAATGTTTCTGGGTTCTGTCACTCCAAAACCCAGTCCGGCACTTGATCTGCCAAAAGTGTTATGTTTGGTTTCTCATTGAGTGCACTAATTCCTTCAATTTCTCTTTCATCACTTATTAATGAAGAAACAATACACTACAATATTTCCAGTACAATATTGCATAATAGTGGTGTGAATGGACATGCTTGTTTAACCCTTGATTTTATTAGGAATATTTCTAGGCAATCAAAATTCACATAACTTTGGGAACGGCACTTGCAGAATAATGGCCTTCCCCAAGGAGAAGCTTCAGGGTCTTGTTGAGATATCTCCCACATCTATGACTGAAACAAGGGAAGTCTTCTTCTCTGTAATTATGCAATATATGGACTATCTCATAAAGAACCAGGGTGTGAAATACATTTTTGGGAATGGTTCTGTAGGAGAAGGTTTGTTACTGAGTGTTGCAGAAGAGAGGGTGACAAATGGAAAGAGTAAGTTGGACCATGTGATCATCCATATACACTCCTAATTATGTATCTGTGGAGATGGTTATCAAAGCCAGAATGGCAAAAAAAAAAAAGCTGCGTTTTTCTTCACAAACATAAATAGCTGTCAGTTAAAAATGTTTATTGCATTCCCCTGTCACCATCTTAGATTCCCTCTGCCATATGTAGTCCCAGTTGTCCTGCTGGATTCAGGAAGTTGCCTTTGGAGGGGAAGCCTCCTTGTTGCTTCAGCTGCTCCCCATGCTCAGAAGGAGAAATCTCCAGCCATATGGGTGAGTTACAGCAAGGAGCTCGCTTCTTACCGCCCGTGCTAGTGAAAAAGACTAAGAGGATATTCTTTTGTCTCAATTTTGCAGAAATGTCGCAGTCTCTGTAAATGATTATATGAGTCAGAGAAAGAGCAAAAGTTAGGAACTTTACCCATAAGATAAAGTGTGAAAACAAGGATGCCCATTCTCACCAACATTATGAATCTTTGTACTAGAAATGTTACCTTTAGCAATAAGAGACCAAAGTGAAATTGAAAATTAATGTAAGCAATGAAAAAACTAGTATCACACTTTGCAGGAGATTTGGTATGTTTAGAGAATTCTTGAAAATCAACAAAAACTACTTGAAACATTTTCAACACAATCGGTGGATAGAAACCAAACCCACATATATCACTGCCATTTTCATGTTATAAAAAAAGGCCAGGAATGAGAGGTAGAAAGAAAAATCCCAGATAAGTGTAAACAAGACAAAATATGTGGAAGTCAACTTGCCAAGTCAAAGCCAGGAACTGTACAAACACAATGACATGGTAAATTTTTCCTGCTGCAAAATGAGAAAGATAATAGACAGGAAGAAATTGCTCATCATCTTATTTCTTTGATGAACTGCCATCACTTACCATTTTATTCCTACATAGTTTGCCATGGATATACACAAAGGTAAAGATTAAAAACAATATATACAAGTGTCTCTGCATTTGTATGTATATTTGTAAAATATGTAAGTATATAAGTTTATAGATAAAGGAGTGAGAGAGATGTCTTTGCAAGAAATAGAAAGGGAGAAACAGATAGATGCTGAGAGAAAAAGGCAGAGATAGAGATAGAAAGAAATGAATAGAGAAACAGAAATCGAAACAGAGATGTTGAGCTGGAGAAGGCAAAAGCAAAGAAAGTTACCTGATGGGGGAATTGTATTCCACACATTATAGATTGCAGACTTTTCTCTAACTTACGGGTCTGGTTTCAGCAGAAAATTTACTCAAAACTGACCAAGAGCTGAAAACTAGCAAAGTCTTCAGAGATCATGGTTCATGTCCCATAAGAAACCCAGAGCCATTAGCTGACTCTGTAAGCTCCATAGGAGCCATCCAAATGCTATTACCCCTTTCTACTGATGATCCAGTATTGCCTTTCCCTATTTCATTGTTCTAATGCTTTATGGTATTGAACAACATTGTAACAAAAAAGTCAGACATAGTGAGCAATGCTGAACAAATTGGCCTTTTCCCTCTGACATTTTAATCAACAGACTTGAAAGCAGGGATAGCCCTGGGACTGGACCTGGGACCTGTGGTGAGAGGGAACACCTGCAGCAGGAACCATCTCTACTTAAGAAGGTCAGGTATTTAGCTGGGCCTTGTTTTCTGGGAGATACCAAAACCATTGTGGAGCAGAGTGACTTCCACAACATTAAAAGGGCATCTGCCCTTTCATGGCCATCACCTGTTTTCATCACACGGCACATGGAGTGACATCAGCTCAGCTCAGGAGGTTAAGAAATGAGACATGGGATAAGGAAATCACCACGTGGCTTCACAGGACTTGTGGGTCAACACTACATCCCAAGCTCCAAGCAGAATGGATGCTGCCATGGCTTATTCAATAGCATTGCATTTGAGTCTGGCCTTACATGGTTTTGAATCCAAGAGAGAGGGGAAAACAGGAAACCAGAGAAAAGGCTGCTTCTGTGAGAAGATCCTACAATTACAAAATTTAGATGATCCCTTAATCTCATCTGCTGCCTTAGTGGGGCACACATGGGTCTCTCCCCTGCAATGAGGGCAAACTCTTGTGATCATGATAAAAATTGTAAAAACCATTTAAATAGAGGCTCAATTATGTGCTACATATGTTCTTTCTCCTGTGATGCTCATAATAATCTTATGAATATGGTGTGATTATTATCCTTATTTCCCTGAAAAGAAAAAAAAAGACAGACCAAAGCATATTATTTACCCAGATACATAACAACTGTGTTTCTGAGGCAGGGTGTAAACTCTGACTTTCTTGACTTCAAGTCCTATTCATATCCAGTAGTCATTTACTTAGTGATAATTCATAGTAAAATTGCAACAGTTGAGGGTAATTTGTGACATAGCTGGCATGTCTCTTTGGGTTTTCACTACAGATGTGTCAGGGGCAATAAAAGATTTGTGAAGATCATAAACAAAGAAGGAGAATCAATGAGGAGAAAATAATAATTTTGAGGCAACAGGGAGACTGCTGATAGAAATCAGGGGCCTAGTGTGTCATTGAAGCATTCGAGATACTAATTTCAGGTCTCATGGACCTGAAAGCTATGGTTAAAATAAGGTCAATCCAATATTCCAAATACTAGTGAAAAACTCCAACTGAGGATCCAAAGAGAACTTTTCTTTAAATTAATTGATGAAATGAAGATATTAATGGGTTATCATTTTCACTATTGAATACATCCTGGAAAGGCTTGATTTCTCTTGGGATTCATAAAAGGAATACTTCCAAAACAAAAGAAACAGGTTTTCTATAAGAAACTTGCCAGCTGTTTAAGAAGTCTTTAATCAGTCAATTAAGAGTCATTTAGTATGAGAAGAACTTGGTCATGAATAAAGGGTTCGAGTGCTAAAAAGGAAGTGAATCCTTCATTCAGGGAGCTTCTATTCCAACAGAGGAGACAAGAATCCACACACTGTCTGTATCTATCAAGGAAATGTTTAAAATTCATATAAATAGGTTGTGGAAAGGTGTAAACAGGGAGCTGCAAAGAATGAGGAGGTATTGAAACAGGCAGCTCTTCAACTTGAGTTGTTGCCCAACACAACACAGAAGTAATCTGGAATATTTGATACGAAGGGGCTCCACTGTCTAAGGTTATTGTCCTTAGTGATTAGGTTAAGAAAAAAGGGTGTCATCCCTTATATAAAAGGAATAAAGAGAACTTGAACCCAAGCCAACAGTGATCAAAGACTTGAATAGATTTGATCTGGCCAGTGTACTGTACCAAGTGACTTACCAGTGATTGTGTCATCCAGTAAAGAGAGAATGGGGTTTTGCATATAGTGGAAGCAGAAGGAATTGCTGCAGATCTCGGGAAGATTTCCTACTGCGGGAATGAAGAGAAATATTTTAATCTAAACTTAAGTCCTTGTTTGTCTCCTGCAGATGCTGAGCAGTGTAAGAAGTGCCCAGAGGATGAGTATCCCAATGAGCAGAGAGATCGCTGCCTCCCCAAGTCTGTGACCTTCCTGGATGTGAATGAACCCTGGGGGACGGCAGTGACAGTTGTAGCTGTTTCACTCTCATTGCTCACGGCCCTGGTTCTGTGGGTCTTTGTGAAGTTCCAAGACACTCCCTTAGTCCAAGCCAATAACAGGAACCTCAGCTACCTGCTCCTCACCTCCCTTTCCTTCTGCTTCCTTTGCTCCTTGCTCTTCCTGGGCCGTCCCACAACTGCTTCCTGCCTTCTCCGACAAACAGTATTTGCAGTTGTGTTCACAGTGGCTATTTCCTCCATTCTGGCCAAAACCATCATAGTAGTTCTGGCTTTCAGGGTGACAGGGCCAGGGAGCAGGATGCGGATGTTCCTTCATCCCAGAGTGCCCTACTGTGTGGTTCTCATCTGCTCCGGAGTCCAAGGGCTTTCCTGTGCCATCTGGTTGGGGACCCATCCCCCCTTTCCAGAAGCAGACACACGCTCTGAATCCAGGCGCATCATCCTCACATGTAACGAGGGCTCCGCCTTTGCATTTTACTGTGTCCTGGGCTACATGGGCTTTCTGGCCCTGGGCAGCTTCACCATAGCCTTCCTGGCCAGGAACCTACCCGATGCCTTCAACGAAACCAAGTACATCACATTCAGCATGTTGGTGTTTTGCAGCGTCTGGGTCTCTTTCCTCCCCACGTATCAGAGCTCCAAAGGGAAAGCCGTGATGATCGTGGAGATCTTCTCCATCTTGGCCTCCAGCACCGGGTTACTGGGCTGCATTTTTATTCCCAAATGTTTTGTGATTCTTCTGACATCATGGGAAAATAACACAAAACAGACCAAGAATCAAAGGAGTTCCAGGAGCAAGAATTCTATTTTTTTTTTAAATTTGATATCTTTGTTTTCCCCTGTTCCATATGAAACAACATTTTTAACTTTTTTTTTAATGCTTTGACTTCCGCATTCTCTCCCTTCTTTTCCAACCCCAGAACCATTGAGATATCACATGTGCAGTTACACAAAATATTTATACAAATGTCTTGTTGAGAAATACATGTGTATCATTCCTTGGATTAATAAAAAGAATCCTTCAAATAATATTTTTACAAACTGTGTGACATCAACAGTTTCATCATAAGACCTTCAGAATAGTTTGGATCACTGTGTTGTTGCAAAAGCAAAGTTACTTGCAGGTGACCACTCCACTCTATTGCTTGACTTTGTGCACATTACATTTCAGTTTGCTCATGTTCATGTCTATCCTTCCAGATTTTTCTGGTCATCATAGTTACAGAATCATCAAAGTATTCCATCCCAATTACATACCACACTTTCTTCAGCGATTCCGCATTTGATGGGAATTCCCTCAATTTCTAATTCTTTCCCCAAGAACAGAGGTCACATCAATATTTTTGTATGGATATTTCCCTTTCCTTTTTTTCTTAATCCCTTTTGGTTTTCAAACCATGTAGTGTTAGTTTTAGGTGGATGAATTTGTCTAACTTTAGTGCCTTTTCAACATATATCATATATTTTAATCAATATCTATTGGGGACTGGCTCATATTTTAGTATATTTCAATCATTTATCTATACGTTTGAGAAAAGCTGGCTGCAGCAAAGAAAGTTGCTTCAAAATGTTGTTCACAATGATTGTTGCTGACTATATATTTCCCCGTTTATTTGCTTTTTTTTTTCAGTTTATCCCTCATGAAAGGGTTTTACTTTTCACCACACAGTTCACAATATTCCCTCTCTTTTCTCACCGTAGCCTCTGCTCTTATTCCTTTACCCCCTACGATCTTGCAAAATAATATAGAATTCTATATCTATGTTGAGTGTGCATGTTATTTCCTCTTAACAGCCAATTCTAATAAGTGTAATATTCACTCTCTCTCCATCCCCTCCTTCCTTCCCCTCTATTAAATACTTTATGTTGCTTTTTTAATAGAAGATAATTTATGCCATCCTCCTTCTCCCTTTCCCTTTCTCCCATTACATTCCAGCAATCCTTTAATTTAATGTAATTTCTTTCATCAAGTATTTTCATATTCATATTCAATTCACACCTATGCACTCTGTTTGTATATACTCCTAACTTCCCTAATAACAGGAAATCTCTCGTGAAATACAAAGATCATCCTCTCATGTAAGAATGTAAACAGATAAAACAGGTTAATTTCCTTATGATTTCCATTTCCTGATTAACTACTTGTGCTTCTCCCGAATTCTGTATTTGAAAGTCAGTTTTTCTGTTCAGCTCTGGTCTTTTCACAACAAATACTTGGAATTCCTCTATTTCCCTGAGCTCCCACGTTTTTTCCTGAATGTTTATCATCAGTTTTACTGGGCAGTTGATTCCTGGTTACAATCCTAGCTCTTTGCTGTATAGAAATTCATATTCCAAATACTCTGATACTTTAAAGAAAAAAGTGACAAAATCTCATGTATCCTGACTGTCTTCTCACTATACTTGAATTCTTTCTTTGAAAATATTTGCAATAATTCCTGTTTACCTAAAAGTTCTGGAATTTGACAACCCTATTTCTGGACGTTTCCTTTTTGAATTCTTCAGACAGTGATGAGTGTGTTCATTCCATTTCTCTATTACCTACTAGAATACCGAGAGTTTTCCTCAATGATATCTAACCAGAAGATGTCTAGGAAGTCCCATAATTTAAAAATGATCTCTGCTGGATCATTATTTTTTCAGTGAGATATATCACATTGTTTTCTACTTTTTCATTATTTACAGTTTGATTGATGGTATTTGGATTTCTCATAAAGACATTAGCTTCCATTGGACGAATTATATCTCATGTTTTTGCCAAGACAGCAGCGGATTCAGAGTTATGGCTCCTTGTTTGCTGGCATCAATCCAGGGCTGGGACTTTGCTGGCTTGATCTATACCACTTCTGAGCTCCTACCTCACAATAGCCCTAACCCCATCTAAAACCATCCCAGCCCTCCAGTAAAAACAGACCTTTCTTGGCGAATCTCAAGGATTGCTTCTCTTAGTAACTATTTGTGGGTTTTTTTCTGTTAAGTATTAATTCAGAGGCTTGTAATGAAATGGATAGTGAGAGAAAACGCGGAGCTACACAGCTCTGTGCCTCCTCTCCGCCATCTTCCTTACTTAAGATTTCAACAGCAAGTCCTTCCACAGGATATAAAGACACATCTACTATGTGTCAATAGAACGTGGCAGAAATTATAGTTCCTCTCAGAACCAAAGGAAGAGGAGCACGCATTATGCATGACATGGATGACGTCCTATGTGCCCATTCTGATGGGGATGTTGTACAACAGATACTGAGACACAGCTTCCTCTCTGGGAATTGTCTGCGGATCCCAGCTCCGGAGCTGCCCAACATGTCCAGGAAAGGTTGTCCTGCCCCCGGCACAGCGGGGGCCCTTGGGAGCTCTCTCACAGGGAGGGACGCCGGCTCCTGTCTGCATGGGATGGTCAGTGGTCCAGTCCTGCTGACACTGGATGAGTCTCCGGGCAGAGGCTGAAGGAAAGCTGCAGGAGAAAGGGCTCGTGCTGGGAAAGGTGCCCAGTAGGGGCTTAACTAATGCTTCTTCCATCCCCCTTCCCCTCCTATTTCAATTTTCCTTTGGCTTTATTTTGGTTTTCTTGTTCAGCCATTTTTCAATCACATTCCACTCTTTCTGGCCCATTTCTGATTTTCTTGGCAGTAACACTGGGGTATTTTGACATTTCCTTGTCTAACTCATTTTATACTCAGGAACTGAGGCAAACAGTGACTTGGCCAAGGTCACTCAGATAGGAAATGTCGGAGGCCGGATTTGCTCTTAGAAAGAGGTTTCCCTGACTTCAGGGCCGGGGCTCTCACCACTGCCCCACCCGCTGCCCCTTCTTCCTTCAGTTCTGTGATGTTCCATCTCCCCCAGAGGAATGTGTGTGTGTGTAGTAGACATAAGGTGAAGAACTTCCAAGAAGGTTTAAATTCCTCTTCTGTGTTTTAGTTTCTCTAGGTCTCTGTGACCTGCATGAGTATGTTGAGTAGGAGCCAATATGTACTTGGTTTTTAGACATATGTATTTAACCTCGAATGACGACATTTATCACTGTTCAAGTTTTCAATGTTTAGACAACTAGTTGGTGATGTGTGGTTCCTCCTGGAACTAGGGACTCTGCTGTTTGGGGCATGAATAACATCCAATTGGGGGGGGAGGAGACATATCTCAATGTTCAACCACTCATGATGTAATCCTTTGTAACTAAAACCTATAAAAACTGTGTATGTTATCCCTTTCTTTAGCCCTTCTACCGAGAGCTCTCTCTCGCTTTCCCTCCTCGCGGTGGAGTTGCTCATTCTCATGAGAATTAATTAAATAAACAACTTTTCTGCTTTTTATTTCCAGAGGTCTCTGAGTAGTCATTTTTGGAAAGGATTTTTTATCCCTCACAAATGTAAACCAGAGGGTGAGGGCTATCAGTATTACTCGGTGTCTAATAAATGCATGAGGGGAGATCGAAGGCCTCTCCAGCTTTGGGGGATACACAGAAGGAATGTCCCAGCCTGAGGAGGCCTCCAGGGCTGGGGAGCGGCTAGAATGAGCCCACGTCCCAGGGAGTCCCCGGACCCTTGGAAACGCGAGTGTGGGGGAATGTCCTGGCGCCTCAGGCCTGCTCTCCCGCGCTGCAATAGTAACTGCCGTGTATAAAGTGCCCACTATGTGCCAGGTCCCGTGCTGAGCCATTGACAGATATTAACTCATTTACTACTAATACTAATAACGACTGTTTATGCAGCACATCCTGTGAGCCAGGCCCTGGGCTAAGGGATTCACAATTGCCTCATTTGACCTCACTGCACCCCCAGGAGTTAGGTGCTATTATTACCCCATTTTACATCAGGGCAAACTGAGGCAATCAGAGGGGTTTCCCAGGCTCCCACAGGCAGCAGGTGCCTAAGGCTGCAGTGGGACTCGGGTCTCCCTGGCTCCAGGCCTGAGCTCCATGTTCTGTCCCACTGAGCTGCCCCTTCCAGGCCAGGCGTCCCTGAGCTCCTGACTCAGCCCTTGCCTCCCCCCTTAGCTTGGCTCTCTCCTTTCCCAGCTCAGGGGTCAGAGAACAATAGACTTGGGCAGGACCATGAGGAGCCCTGGGCCCCTCCCCCAAAGCCCCCCTGTTCTGCCTGAGGCTGCACCAGATCCTGGACCTGGAGCCAGGAGCCCTCAGAGGGCCTGAGTCTGACCCCTCCTGCTCCAGAAGAGGCTCAGGGAGGTCCGGGATCTCAGCCTGTCACAGGGATCAGCTGGGACCCCCCCGGAGGTAAATGATGGTGATCAAAGGAGCCTGTGCTGAGAACTCCCTCTGGGGGATCAGTGTGAGAACCAAAGGCTACAGCAGAGCTCTGAGAGCTCCTGGTCCCGGGTTCTAACGGCAAAGAGGCCCAGGGAGGGGATTCAGCCTCAAGGCCATGGAAAGGGGCTTAGGGAGCCCTGGCAAAGCCGGGGCAACGTGGCCTGTCCTTGTACATTATTCCCATCGATGCAGGGATCTGACGTCCGGATACGGGCAGCCCTGAGCCCTCGGAGTCCCGGTTTCCTTCTGTTTTAGGAGCTGGGATCACGGGGGAGGCAGCGCCCGGAAAGTCGTTCCCTGCCAGGGAGGAGGATGGGCCCTGATGAGACGCACCCCAGATGCCTGGTTCTGAGCCCTTGCCCGCTGGGCCTTCTCTGTGGGGAAGGAAAGGAACAGCTGCCCTGCTGCCCGTCCCCCTGGGCGTCGTGTGCTCCCCTTTATAGCCAGAATGGCCGTGGTCTCCTCACTGTTCTGGATGGGCCGCAATGGTCCCCTCAGAACCCGGAGGTTCAGTCCCACCTCGTCTTTCCCAGAAATTTATCCCAACATCCCCAGCTAAAAGGGGGCCTGCAGAAGCAGCTACATCCAAAGAAAGAACACTGGGAAATGAATGTGAACTATTTGCATCTTTGTTTTTTTTCCCGGGTTATTTTTACCTTCTGAATCCAATTCTCCCTGTGCAACAAGAGAACTGTTCGGTTCTACAAACATATATTATATCTAGGATATAATGTGACATTTAACATGTAAAGGACTGCTTGCCATAGGACTGGAGGGGGTGGAGGGAGGGAGGGGAAAAATTGGAACAGAAGTGAGTGCAAGGGATAATGCTGTAAAAAATTATCCTGGCATGGGTTCTGTCAATATAAAGTTATTAAAAAAAAAAAAGTGGATCCTCAGGAGGGTCAGAGTGAAAGGGAACAAAGTCCTGTGCAGTTCCAGGAGTTCTCTGCGAGAGGGGGAGGGCTGAGTGAAGTCTCTTTGCCCAAAGGGCTTCCAGCAGGATCCCAGATTAATCCACCTGGAAACAAAGTCCTTAAAATGTCCCAGGAAATGTTCTGGTGCTTGTGGCTTGTGTGTCTGTGTGTGTGTGTGTGTGTGTGTGTGTGTGTGTGTGTGTGTGCAACTGAAGCCTCCCTCGTTCCCCCAATTTCCTCTGCTGAGAGCACTTTGGGGAGACCCTACTTCACAATGAAGCTTTGGTTTAATGTGATTTTTTCCCCGGGATTTGCTCCAAAGTGGGAAGAATGAGCCCCTGAGAGGACCCTGACCACCCCATGGGGAGGGGCAAGTTCCCCCAAGAGCCAAAAGTGGATCTTCCATGGGAAGGGTCTCACATTGGACAGGGACAGTCAGGGGACAGGAGGCAAGTTCAAATCGGGCCTCAGGCACTTACTGGAATCACTTTGTGGCCCAAGGCAAGTCCTTCACCTTATTTACTTCAGTTACTTCATCAATTAAGGGAGGTGCAGTGGGAGCTGCAAAGCCCTCTAGGAAAACCTCAACATGGGGTCACTGAAGATTAGACCTGACTACAATGAGTGAACCTTGCTCTGGGCCCATTTCCTAGATCCAGAGAAGGAAGGGACCAAACCAGCATCACAAGGTCTCTGAGGTCCCTGCTAGTTCTGGCTATAGGATCCTTTATCTTCTTGTAGATAATCAGGTTGGGAAGATGGCCTGGGACCCAGTAGGCAAAGGCAGATATACCAAAGTATTTCATATTAGACTCTGTTCATTTTTCTCCCACAGCTCTGACAGGTTTTCACTGCCAGGAGCAGCAGCATCCCTTCCCCCAGGATTAAACTGATCTCTTCAACTGGAATCACAGAGCAAAGAGCCCCATCTCAGCCACTCGGGTCCCTCTCCCTCAGACTGGAGGGCTCAAAGATGGAGCTATAAGCTCTGGTCCAAAGGGTTTCAGACTGCAAGAACTCCCCCGGGGAACATATCTAAAGGCAGTGGTTGGGAGTAGGAAGGGAATTAGCTTTTGGATAAAATCTCAGGATTGTTCTGCTCTGAATGGTATAAAGGCAGACCAGTCATTCTAATCTCCTGGGAGTCATTTCTCATCTGTAAAGCAGAGATTTCATGAAATATTTCCTCCAAAAGACATCCAAACGGGACTTCGTAAGTCTTTGCTCCCATCACCAAAGTGCAAAGTGTATCTTTAGATCCTGTGATTTCCACCTTCTCAGGTGGGGAAGATGGGCCTGCAGGTGTCTCTGTTCTAGTGGTTGGAGAGTGGAAATCTGTCATCAAAATCCTGGACTGAGGAACCTCAGAGGTTCCTTTCATCACTAACTGATGGATGCTATAATCCTCCATAAAGAGTGAGAACCACCAGCAGAGGAAAACTAGGGGCACTGGACTTTCTCTAATGACGCTTCCAAATGGATGACACTGCGCCCTGAGCAGGAGACCTGGCTCACAAGGACCCTGGTGCAGGGAACTGGATGAGCAGCAAGGCTACAATTTTACAGACTTTTAGGGAAATTCTCATCTGTGAAGGATTTAGTAAATCTTGTGACCTACAATAGAATATTTCTGGAAGTTTCTTCATCACAGGTGATTGAGTGAATTCAGGTCACAAAACTATTTTCCTACAAAAGGCACCTCTGGGATGGAGCCTGACGTGGAACAGGGGAAAGAGAGGTCAAAATATAATTTCGCACTTATGATTTCCCCTGGACGCAGGGACTCAGCTGGAGATGCCGCAGGCAGTCTGGTCCCCGGAATTCTTCTGAGACTGAGACTTCTCTGCGGAAAATGGAATAAGACGAATGGACCCCATCATTATCTAAAAATAAATGTACCGGGAGACAGAGAGAAAGTATATAACGGTCACTCATCTCGCACCATTGTCCTTGTCCTGCACATGGACCTGGCTAATGTCCCTCTGTTTCCTCCAGTGTGACCTGGAGATCAGAGCCCGGGCTTCTGTAGAGAGACGGGTCGTGGCTGGTGCGGAAAAGTCCCTCCTCAGTCCCTGCCTCAAGCAGCTGACTCGGCTGTAGCATGAGCAGTCGCTCCACTTCCTCAGCGTTAAAGCTCTGGTTACTGTTCAGGGGGATGTGGCCCTGCATTGTGAGAAGCATTTCTCACCTCCTTCCTTCCCTTGCTGTGTGTCTGTTGCTGCAGCTTCCAGTATCTGGGCAGCTTTGCTTCAAAGACGTTCAACACATAGCTTACATCCCTGGAGATGTGGAGATTGGCTTCTTTCTCCCCCTAACCTTACCTGGAATGAGCAACACAACAGGAGCAGCACAATTTCAGAGTCCTCCTTACAAGGCTTGTAGGGCTTTTCTGTAAGTGTCTCTCTGTCTGCCTGTGCTCATTTTCACTGTGAGGATGCAGGAAAAGTCCTCATTGCTCAGTCTGAGTCGGGGCGCTCTCCCCTCTCCCTGTTTCTTACTGTTTGTTTCTTCTTGGCAGCTTTCATTCTGTCTCCTTAATGTCAGAGTTGAAGAAAGAAAACCCCTCTCCCCTCCTTTCCCTTCCCATTCCCCATCAAACAGGCCGTGCCCAGGCTTCTCCCTCCCTTCCCGGCCATCCTGACCTCATGTAAATAGTGAAGGGTTAATGGCCCGAGGCAGCAGAAGTGCTTGGGCCCCCGCTGCCTTTCCACCCTAGGTCAGAATCATTGCTGAGTGTGCAGAACCTGAGCAAGGGGAAATCTGCCCCGTTCCCAGGAAGGGAAGCTGTGTCTCCTCCCCTGCTTTGCCTATCTGACAACAAGAGAGCAGCCCTTGTGAGGAAGCCATGGGACCCCTTCTTCAGGAAATTTAGGGTTGGGGATAATTCTGCTCCTCCCACCTCATTTATGAGTGGGAATTATGACCTTATGTTTACTCCTTCTGCGGGTGAGTGAATTTATCATTAGTTTCTTTTTTTTTTTTGGTACAAAGTAATATGATAACAAAAGTCAGGGTATCCCAGCTTAGGGAATCTCAAAAGTACTGAGTACATTGGGACTGATGGAGGCTGGAACTGAAGGCTGGGAAATTTGACTTTATTTGGGAAAGACAGAATTGTGCAGGATAGAGTGCTAACAAGTTCCCAGACTTGCAAATGGCTTTAGGAAATGCCTGTTCCCTCTCAGTGATGTCTGGAGAATTCTGTTTTCTCCAGGGGGTGTGAGAGAGGCTGCTTTTACTTTCTCAAGCTAACTCTTCTTTAACTGCATGAACCAAGGACAGGTGGGCATGTTTACTTTCTGGGATTTTGACAAGGCATCCTGACCTTCCTGATGCTGCATAGGTCTTAGATAGTTAGTCACTATCAACTCTTTGCAAAACTCTCCTTTACATGGCAGGATCTCAGTATATAGCCGTGTGACACTCAAATATAACCTTTTGTAAGTCTGCGCTGTAGTAAAAAAATTCAGATTCCTCCCCCGATTTCTGGATGGTTTTCCTCCATGACATCAGTGAAGCTCTGCTTGTTGAAGACACACCATGAGTTTCACTGAATGGTTCTCTGGCAGATAAGAATTCTTTTCTGAAACTTGTTGTAGCCTTGTGTCATTATTTAATCCCTCTGGATTCTTTTTTGATTTGAATTTTTCTTTGTACTTAACAAATAAAAATTCTCTATCAATCAATAGTCATAAATTATAAATATTTTATAACAATTGTGTATATTTTTTTCTAAGAAACAAGGCCATTAAATGATATGATTTACTCGTTATTCTTTTAATGCCTCAGTATGCTTTTTATTCTATTTGTTGTTCATCATCTAGGAAAAGTGAGAAGTTTGACCTAAAGGGAGAAGCTTCACCAACCATTTTGAAACATTAAATAACAATCCTGTCCTAAATCAAATGCCCTTTTATGTTTTATGAATTATTTGATTTTTACCTTGAGAACTGCACTCCATGCAGAAGGTAAGGCCTCCATATTGTCAACACTGATGATAATTTGATGCAAATTGAATATAAGCCACAGTACCTTATTTCTTCCTTCCATCATACTCTAAAGCTTCTAGAGTCAACAACTATCCATGTCTTCTTGTGGAATGAGTGAATGCCTCAAGCAAACAGAGTTACCTGAGGACAGAGAGCCAGTAGTCCTCACATTACAAATTACAAAAAGAAAAGAATATTGGAACAATGTGTATGGATAGAGGCTAGATTGAATTCAAATGGAAGGAGCTAAACAGCTATTAGAGTCCTTCATTTTAACTAAATGTTGGGAAAGTCCCTCTTCTGAAATGAATTATTTGTGAAGGTTGTATTAATGTTTTTTAACATTTACCATTAATTCACCAGAACTATGGAAATCACTTACCAGCAACTCTTCATGCCTTCCTTCACTCTACATGAGATTAACAGGAATCCCAAACTGTTGCCCAACCTTTCCCTGGGATACCATATGTACAACTCCTATTCCACTGAAGAAAGGACCTTGGAGAGCTACCTGTGGTGGCTGTCTGGAACAGACCAGATCATCCCTAATTACAACTGCGGAAAGGGAGGAAAGGTTGTGGCTGTCATTGGAGGAGCCACGTCAGCTCTCTCTGTTCAGATGGGGACCCTGCTTGACCTCTACCATTTACCCCAGGTGAATGAGATAGAACCTAATTGATTATCTCTTCTTCTGTAAAACCTAGTAGTCAGAGCAGTAGTATTGGAAGTAAATGTAGCAGGAGCAGCAGCAGTAAAATAAAATGCATCTCTGTGTACCTTTAAAAATTAAAAAATTGTTTTACATATGCATTGCTTTTGATCTTCACAATAAACTCATAATGAAGATATTCTTCTAACTCCATTTTACAGTGGAGATTACTGTGACTGAGAAAACTTAAATTGTTATCATGCAGCTAGTGATTGACTGTGATACTAATTAATTCAGGTCTTCTTAGAACAGTTTAAGTCTCTAATGACTGAACAAAGCTGCTGTTTTCATCCTCAAGGAAATTGAATAACTCCTGCAATATCAACCCTATTGTAAGACAAGAAGTCAGTTAGTTTTCAACTCAAGAAAGTATCTGAAAGCAAAATTAGTTATATTTGCCCATTATACAGATAACTTCAATAATGATTGGAGAAGTTAAAGTGTTTACTCAACACTACACAATTCACTGGTGGAAGAAAACTGATTAGATCTTACCATTCTTGACTTTAAGTTGAATGATCTTTCAGGCTTTTACATCTCATTCTAGGAGCTTCATTTTTCATAATCATAATATTATTAGTCCAGAGATTATTGAGATGAGAATTATTTATAAAAGGAAACTGAGCATGAGCACTGATGTATAAGGTGCTTGTTTTGGGGAGCCCTGGGAAGCCTGTCCACACAGCTGCCCTAAGAACTCCATGAGTACATTTATGAATGTACAAGAGTTTGAAAACATTCCTGACATTGTTCTCAAAGAGGAACCTAACAATTAATGGACACAGAAGGAAAGCAGAAACATATGGTGTGAGGAACGACATTTCAGAAAGCATCTCATGTTTTCTAAACTGAAAAGCGACCTCTCTGAGAACTGTAGTTTCAGCTGCTTAGTGAACTTGGTCAATGGTGAGTCAGAGGAGTGACTGCTTTTTGTGTTCAGAAGCAAGAAGAAAATTAGGGATGATTTCATGGAGGAGGAACAATGAAAATTTAGATGGTTTCATTTAAAGGAAATGGAGGTCAGTTTGGAATATGGAACTATGCATATAAAGAGTGAAGGACTGGAAGCCTCTCTCCATTTATATCCACATTTCTTATTTTAAACCTCTCCTGATTGAACCTAACATTATTTAACTACAATTTAACATTATTTAACTATAATTTGTTTAATGTCCAATATTTCAGATTCTATATGTAAGGTCTTTGGAGAAAAACCCATTGGGATCTTTGGTGTCTCACTCACATTGAAATTATAAATAGTCCTGACCATATACTTGGAGAATAGTAAAAACAAAAACTTACAGGTTCAAAGAGCATAGGAATTAACTCTAGATGTCCTTGTGGAAACATGACTGAAGTCTCTAATTGAGGGAATCATGAGAAAGAGCTCATCTAGCATCTTTGTAGCCAGATAATAAAATAGAAGGAAGTCTGGTCTAGAGTTCCATATGGAATTATTTTCCTTTGATTCTGATCAGAGAGAATATGGCAGGATAAGTTGAATAAGTCTCCTTGGCCAATCAGGCAGCTTCTTTCCTACTGTGATGTGTGGGTATATATCTGACCCTCAGATCTGAAACACTATTTGTCATAGATAATTTGAATTTTCATCAGCCTCTAATGAAGTCCATGAATATCTGTTTTTTGTCAATGAAATAAATGTTCTTGCCAAAGATTGTGGTCATGGTTAACAAATTTGGGGGCAGATGTTTTGATGTCTCATGGAGAATAAACAATACATTTCAAGGGATAAATGGAGAGACTTTCAGAGGGAAATTGTCATCTAAGATAAACTTTACAATAAAATCTAAAACTTTCTTCTAACAATAAATATGCCAGTTTGAATGAGTATATTTTACTTTAGCTCTCTCAGCAGCAGCGTGCACCTGCTCATCTGTATTTTTTTTCTCATCCAGATTACTTATGGTCCTTTTGATCCCAGTCTTGCTGACAAAGTCCAGTTTCCTTCCCTCTATCAGATGGCCCGCAAATCCTCTTCTGTTCACCGGGCAATTGTCCGCTTATTGGTATATTTTCAATGGAACTGGATAGGCCTGATTGTCTTTGATGATATGAGAGGTGAGGAATTCCTCAGGGCAATGAGAGAGGAAATGAAGAATACAATTTGTATATCCTTCACAGAGAAGATCCCTCTCAGTGACAGAAAAACTAGGAAGACCTCTGAGGCCTTCAAGTCCAGGATCCTAATTTCAGAAGTCAAAGTCATTGTCATCCATGCTGACACAGATTCATTTACGATTATGAGAAACTCATCAAGATTCTTATTTCCAACCAAGAAGGTATGGATTGCCACATTTCATTCAGACACTACAACAAGAGCCTTGTACCATTATGGTTTTACTTTCCATGCTTCTCTCTTCTTTTCACACTTGATTACTCCAATACCTGGGTTTGAGAGTTTTATCTCAAATTATGTATCTTCTTTAAAAAAGAGGTTTCTTCTTCTTAAAGAATATAGGCCATCACCTTTGAAATGCTCAGATCAACCAGATATCCCAGAGCAAGATTTATATTTACCAAATGCCTCCATGGAACATTTACCTTTTTACCCTGTGGAAACGCCAACATCCACCTTGAGTTACAACATCTATAATGCTTTTTATGCTGTGGCATGGGCTCTCCATGAAATAGTGATGAAAAGATCCCTGGGAAATGAAGAATCTGCATTGCCTCATCCATGGCAGGTAACATGGAAAGTGGGGTGCCTTTTTAGTGATGATTTTTTGAGTATGTATTTTAGCAAGAATTGGGACATGGGAGACACTGAAGACTTTGCAATTTCTAAAATGATTCTGATTGTATATTCCTCAATGATTTTATTGTTGGTTTCCAATATTTGTCAAATTGCATATAAAACTAAAATTAAACTTCTTTCCTAGAGTCTTAGAGATGTAAATAAGCTTACATTTTATATTTCCAATTCAGTTCTGGACTTTTTTTATCATAAATATTTGAAGACACTTTATTTCATTGAGAACCCTTTTTTTTTCCTGAAAGACTGAACTGAGGTTTTCTGGGTAGGTGATTCTTAGTTGTAAACCAGATCCTTTTTTTTTTTTTTTTTTTTTTTTGCAAATTTATCCTATTCCTGATCTTTCAATTAAGAAAATGAGGGCTCGTTTATCATCCTGACTGTAGCTCCAACATATAAGATGTGCTTCTTTCTGCATCCTTGCACTATTTGCTCCTTTTTTTGGAGATCTAGAATTGGGCTAAAATGTCCCTGGTGATTTCCTCTGGGGATCTTTTTCAGTAGATGATCTGTGGCTTCTTTCATACTCTATTTTACATTCATTTTCTAGAATACAAGAGAAATTTACTTGATATTTTCTTGAAAGATAGAATCCATGTTCTTTTTCATTGTAGAACTCATGTAATCTCATAATGTTAAATGGTCTCTCTTCTCTCTGTTTTCCAGTTCAGCATTTTGTATGGGGATGTTGCCTATTGTTTTCCATTCTTTTTCCTTTTGGCTTTTTCTTTTATTTCGCAAGATGTCATTAAGTTCTACCTTCTTGGTTCTAATTTTTAAGGAGATATTCTCCTCAGTGTTCCTCTGTATTTCCTGTGTAATTTATCCAATTCTGATTTTTAAGGCATCGTTCTCCTCTATTGTCTTTTTCTACTTTCTTTTACATCTGTCTCATTTCTCTTCATAATTATGTCTGTACCTCCCTTCTGAAAAATTTTAAGCCTTCTGTGACTTTTAGACCAATTCTTACTTATGTTGCAGATTTAGTTGATAAAGGAGTTTTAACGTTGTTATTTTCTTTTTATTGTGGATTTTTCATCTTCCTGTTCATCATAGTATTTTTCTATGATCAGAGCCATTTTCTGTTGTTTACCAATTTCCCCAGGTGATTATTTGACTTTACCTGTTTACTAGAGTAGTGCCCTGTTTCCAGGGTAAAAGAGCCAATGGCCCAAGCTTCAGGAGTTTGTACAGCTATTTTCAGAGATTCTTCAAGGGAGCTGGATATTTCACTTCTTCCAAGGTTGTCTGATCTTAGAAGAAATGTGTTTATTAATGTCATGGCCTCTCTTCTGTTCTGTGAGTAACCACAAGCACTTTTTCCTGCCCTGCAATTGTGAGGAGATCCATATTCCGCTATTGCTAAATGTTGTCATATGCTAGTTCTCTTCCTCACTCTCAGACTGTGAGCCAGGAAGGTGCGCTCGATCTGGGTCCTAGCAAAGCAACTGAGTTCTAGCCCAGTGCTTTAAAAGAGACCCTTGTAATACCTTCTGACAAGCTCTTTAACCTCTTACCATGTGTGGTCCAAGAACTCCTGCAATGTCTGCCACTTCTGCTGTTTCTTGGCGTGTTGTGTATTCAGTGGCTGCTGAATTGAGCTCCTGCTTTACACCAAGTGCCTTTAATGTCACACAAATGGTTTGATAGTTAATCCTGGAGATGGGAGAAAACCACTTCAGATTATCAAGGATGGGAGAGCCATGGTCTGGCCTGAACATCAGAACAATCCCTTCCAAGGCAGGAGGGAGGGCAGAACAGGAGAGGTTTAGTCAGAGGCATCCATCAGGAGGCTGTTGCAATAATCTGGGTGTGAAGTCATAAGGATGTTCCAGGAGCAAAGAACAGGAGGGGAACATATTAGAGAGACCTTGTCAATAAATAAAATAAAGGGGGTGGGAAACAATGAGGACTTGAGTGTGAAACTGAAACTACAAACCTAGGAGATGCAGGCAACCCTGCGGGTATCAGAGGGTCATTTCCATGTCCCAGAAGAAATTCAGATTTGATCCCACCTGAAAATAAGAGCACGAGACTCCATAAAATCTTGTGTACAATTGCCGTTCCCTCTGGTACCGCTCGTGGATGAGCATTTCTCCTCTTTTACAGCTGCACTCCTACCTCAAGAACATCCAATTTGAGAATATTGTTGGTGAGCAGGTGTTTGTGGATGAGAACAGACGCACAGAAGCTCACTATGCCCTTATGAACTACATATACTTTGATTATGATAATGGTCATGTTCTCTACGTGGGGGACTTTATCCCAGAAGCTCAGCTCGGTCAAGATTTTACAATTTGTGCAAATGTCATAGTGTGGAACCTGTGGAGTTCAAAGGTCAGACACATTTTTAATGTTACTTGATGCTCCTAAACAGAGAAGCAATCCTTGACTTATATGGTGCACTCTCCATAATTGAAAGGTGCAGCTGGGTGGGAAAATGGCTAGACTGTAGGCCTGATTCTGTTTCACTTATCATAAATTCATGCATGTTTCCCCTCTTTTCTATGTAGCAATCCTCTTTATCATTTTTTACAGCATTATAATGCTTTATTATATTTATATACATCTACATAGGTATATTCTTAAACACAGAGAAATTTTGTTGCATATATACATATATATGTAAATTTATATATATGTATTCACATAGATATCTATAAATATAATACCATTTCATATTCCCATTTGTTTTGCCATTTCCAAAGCAGGCATGAATATATTTTAATTTGTCTTTCTTTTCAACTTATATAGGAAAGAATGAAAAAACCTTTAGCTTGTATGCAGCACAACATAGAAGATTCAATATATAACCATCATTTTCCATTTCGCATTGCTTACTTTTTCCCTAAAAAATGTATCTGTGTATCTGTGTGTGTGAATGTGTGTATGTAAAACAAAAGTATCCATGTCCTATCTTTTTTGGGAGGTAAATTGTTTATACTTGCATCTGTCCTTTGTGATTGATTTTAGAAGTGATAGCACATAAAATGACTTAGACTTCAAAAGTGTTCTTAGAAAACCATTGCTATTACTGTGAACAGTATTTTCCTAGTTCAACTCATTTTACTTTTTGTTATTTCATGCAATTTTTACCCTGTTTTTCTAAAATCACCCAGTTCATCATGTCTAACAGCATAACACTATTCTCTCACTGTTATATACATCACATCTTGTTTAGTGACAGTGAATAGAGCACCGATCCTGGAGCCAGGGGACCTGAGTTTACATCCAGTCTGAGTCTCTGAACTGTCTAGATGGTTGGCCCTGAGCGAGTCACTTAATCCCAATTCACACACACACACACACACATACACACACACACACACACACACACACACACACTCTCACAACCAAGACCAAAGTCTATTAGAATTATGTTCTGCCATCTCAATTGTTGAAATGAAACAAGTCCATCCCAGCTGACCCTCATATAATCTTATTACTTTGTAAAATGTTCACCGGGTTCTATTCATTAGTATTAATATTACCTCTTTATCTCTGCTACTCCTCAGGAAGATTTTGTTTTCTTCCTTATCACTTTAAATTGTAACTATTTTTGCTTTTACTTGATCTAGGATCAGGACCATTACTCCTGCTTTTATTTTTACTTCAGCTGTAGAATAATATATTGTGTTCTACTGTTTATCTTTAATCTGTAGGTATATTTTTGCTTCACATTTGTTTGTTGCAAACAACATATTGAGGATTCTGGTTTTTAATCCATTCTGCTCTCTACTTCTCTTTTCTGGGAGTGCTCACCACATTAATATTCATACTTAAGATTACTAACTCCCTATTTCCCATTAATTGATGTTTTTCCCATTATACTTTTCTCTCTCCTTTCACCCTTTCCTTCCTCACCAGTGTTTTGCTTCTGATCCTCACATCCCACAATATGCCCTCCCCCTTTTCAGTCACTTCCCATTTTCTTTATCCCTTTCCTTCCTACTTCTGGCTATCCTTCTAATAACTTTCTTTTTTTCCTTTCCCAGTCCCATTTCTACTTCTATACACAGTGAAAAAAGTTTCAGTATGTAATAAAATATGTAGGATTTTCCCTTTGTGAGTCCAAACCCAGGTGATTGAGAGTCCACCAATACTCATACTTCTCCCTTCTTTCCCTATATTGTAATAGGCCATGTGTGCCTCTTTGAATGACGTCATTTAGCTCATTTTACTTCCCCTTTTTCTTTTCCCATTGCAGTTGTTTTCCAGCTTTAATTTATTTTTTATATCATCACATTGATGTTAACTTATTCCTACACCTTTTGCCTAACATTCTTGCACATACAGGTCCCTTTCCCTTCTTTAAAATTTCTTTGGAATATAAGCCTAGTTGCAATACTGCTGGGTCAAAGGGTATGCACAGTTTGATAGCTTTTTGAGCATCATTCCTAATTGCTCTCCAGAATGGCTGGATGTATCCACAATTCCACCAACACTATACCAGTGTCCCAGTTTTGCCCTCCAACATTCCGCATTATCTTTCCCTGTCATTCTAGCCAATCAGACAGGTGTGTAGTGGTATATCAGAGTTGTCTTAATTTGCATTTCTCTGATGAATAATGACTTGGAGCATCTTTTCATATGGCTAGTTTCAATTTCTTCATCTGAGAATTGTCTGTTCATATCCTTTGACCATTTATCAATTGGAGAATGACTTGATTTATAAATTATAGTCATATAATAATATAATTATTATATAGTAGAGGCAATTCCCTATATATATTTTGGAAATGAGGCCTCTATCAGAACTTTTGACTATAAAAATGGTTTCCCAGTTTATTGCTTCCCGTCTAATCTTATCTGCATTAGTTTTGTTTGTACAAAAACTTTTCAATTTGATATAAACAAATTTTTCTATTTTGTTATCAATAATGATCTCTAGTTCTTCTTTGGTCATAAATTCCATCCTCTTCCACAGGTCTGAGAAGTAAACGATCCTATGCTCTTCCAATTTCTTTATAATCTCATTCTTTATACCTAGGTCATGAACCTATTATGATCTTATTTTGGTGTATGTTCTTGAGTGTGGGTCAATGCCTAGTTTCTGCCATATTAATTTCCAAATTACCCAGCAATTTTTGTCAAACTGAGTTCTTATCCCAAAATCTGGGGTCTTTGGATCTGTCAAACACTAGATTATTAAAGTTACTGGCTATTTTGTCCTTTGAACCTAACCTATTCCATTGATCAACGAGCCTATTTCCTAACCAGTACCAAATGGTTTTGGTAACTGCTGCTTTATGGTATAATTTTTGATCTGGTACAGCTAGGCCACCTTCATTTGATTTTTTTTAATTCCCTTGAAATACTTGACCTTTTGTTTTTCTTTATGAACTTTGTTGTTATTTTTTCTAGGTCATTTAAATAGCTTTTTTGGAAGTCTAATCGGTATAGTGCTAAATAAATAAATAAGTTTAGGTAATACTGTCATCTTCATTGTATTGGCTCGCCCAATCCAAGAGCATTTAATATTTTTCCAATTGGTTAGATCTGACTTTATTTGTGTGGAAAGAGTGTTGTACTTTTACTCATATACTTTCTGATTTTCCCTTGGCAGATAGATTCCTAAATATTTTATACTGTCAGTAGTTACTTTAAATGGAATTTCTCTTTGTAACTCTAACTGTTGAATTTTTTTAGTAATATATAAGAATGCTGAGGACTTATGTGGGTTTATTTTGTATCCTGTAACTTGCTAAAGGTATGGATTATTGGTAATAGCTTTTTAGTAGAATCTCTGGGATTCTCTAAGTATACTATCATATCATCAGCAAAGAGTGATAGCATGGTTTCCTCATTACCTACTCTAATTCCATTAATCTCTTTCTCAGCTCCTATGGCCAAAGCTAGCATTTCTAATACAATATTGAATAGTAATGGTGATAGTGGGCAACCTTTTTTCACTCCTGATCTTTTTGGGAATGTTTGCAGTTTATCCCCATTACATATGATGCTTACTGATAAATAGTTACTACTGATTATTTTCAGGAAAAGTCCATTTAATTCCTATACTCTCAAGTGCTTTTTAGTAGGAATGGATGTTGGATTTTATGAAATGCTTTTTCTGCATCTATTGAGAGGATCATATGGGTTTTTGATAATTTGGATATTAATGTGGCCAATTATCCTGATAGTTTTCCTAATATTGAACCAGCCCTGCATTCCTGGTACAAATCCTACTTGATCATGGTATATTATCCTGGAGATGTTTTCTGTAGTCTTTGTGCTAATATCTTATTTAAGATTTTAGCATCAATATTCATTAGGAAAAATGGTCTATAATTTTCTTTCTCTGTTTTCAACCTAGCTGGTTTAGGTATCAGTACCATGTCTGTGTCATAAAAGGAATTTGGTAGGACTCCTTCATTCCCTATTTTTTCAAATGGCTTATATAGCAGTGGGGCTAATTGTTCTTTGAATGTTTGGTAGAATTCACATGTAAATCCATCTGGTCCTGGGGATTTTTTCTTAGGGAGATGATTAATAGCTTTTTAAAATTCTTTTTCTGAAATGGGACTATGGAAACAATTTACTTCCTCCTCTGTTAATCTGGGAGCCAATATTTTTGGAAGTGGTCATTCATTTCACTTAGGTTATCAAATTTATTGGCATAGAGTTGGGCAAAGTACCTCCTTATTGTTGCTCTAATTTCTTCTTCATTGGTGGAAAGTTTCCCCTTTTCATTTTTTAGAATAACAATTTATTTTCCTCTTTCTTTTTTTCTAATCAGATTTGCCATAGGTTTATCAATTTTATTGGTTTTTCACAAAACCAACTCTTTGTTTTATTTATTAATTCAATAGTTTTTTTACTTTCAATATTATTAATTTCTCCTTTTAATTTTAGAATTTCAACCTTAGTATTTGATTGGGGGTTTTTAATTTAGTCTTTTTCTAGCTTTTGAAGTTGCAAGCACAGTTCATTGATCTTCTCTTTATTTTATTCAAGTAAGCCTCTAAAGATATAAAATTTCCCCTTATCACTGCTTTGGCCGCATCCCACAAATTTTGGTATGATGTCTCATCATTGTCATTATCTTGAATGAAATTGTTAATTGTGTCTATAATTTGCTGTTTCACCCAATCGTTCTTTAAGATGAGATTATTTAGTTTCCAATTACTTTTTGGTCTATTTACCCCTAACTTTTTGCTGAATGTAGTTTTTATTGCATCGTGATCTGAAAAGAAAGCATTTACTATTTCTGCCTTCCTGCATTTAATTTTGAAGTCTTTATGTCCTAATATATGGTCAATTTTTGTATAGCTTCCATGAACTGCTGAGAAGAAAGTATACTCCTTTCTGTCACCATTCAGTGTTCTTCAAACATCTATCACATCTAACCCGATTCTATTTACCACTTTAATTTCTTTCTTATTTTTTTTTGTGATTTGATTCTTAGTAGTATAGTAGGTTGCCACCCTACTATGCCCAGATTATGCTATTTTTTTTCTTGCCTCACTTACCCCCTTTTGTAGTATTAATCTTAAGGGTCCCACTTGCGTCACACAACTCTCCCTCTTTAGGATCCCTCCCTCCTCTCTTTGAATCCCTTCCCCTTTCTTGAAGTTTTCCCTTATGACTCATTTTCCTTTTCCCTTTTCCTCTACTACTTTTTCATGAGATGAGAGAAGATTCTCTGTAATGCAAATATGTCAGTTATTTCCACTTTGAGCCAACACTGATGACAGTAAGATTCACAAAATGTTCCTCCCCCTCACTAAGTTCCCTCAGATATGATAGGTTTCCTTTGCCTCATCATCACATGTAGTTTCCCTCTTTTTTAACTCTCCTTTTCCCTTTTTCTGACACTAACCCCTTTGCATTTCTACTTCCCTTTTTTATGTTATATCAGTAAAATCAAATGATACATGTGGTTTTTATGTATATCCAAAACAGAAACACAGTGCTCAAGAGTTCCTTTTAACTTTTTCTACTTCTCTTGATTCCTATGGTGGGAGATCTTTTTTGTTTGTTTGTTTAAATCTGTTTTTTTTTCTTAGAAACAAATGGAATTCTTCTGTTTTATTAAATGTCCATCTTCTTCCATGGAAAAATATGCTCAGCTTAGGTGGGTAGTTTATTTTTGGCTGCATTCCAAGTTCTCTTGCCTTTCAGAATATCAGATTCCTGGCCCTTCAATCCTTTAATATGAGGCAGCCAGATCTTGAGTGACCCTTATTGTGGCACCTCGGTCTTTGAATTGTTTTTTCCTGGCTGCTTGTAATGTTTTTTCTGTAGTCTGAAAATTCTGAAATTTGGCCAAAATAGTCCTTGGAGTTTTTATTTTAGGGCCTTTTTCAGAAGATGTTCAATGAATTCTTTCAACGACTATTTTACCTTCTGGTTCTATCACTCCTGGGCAGTTCTCTTTGATGATTTCCTGTAAAATAATATCTAGACTCTTTTTTTCATCATAATTTTCGGGTAGTCCAATGCTCCTCAAGTTATCTCTCCTAGATCTATTTTCCAGGTCTGTTGTTTTTCCAAGTAAATATTTGACATTTTTTCCCAATCTTTCATTTTTTTGATTTTGCTTGACTGATTCTTGATTTCTGAATGAATCAGTCATTTCTATTTGTTCAAGTCTGGTTCTTAGTGAGTTATTTTCTTCATTAGCTTTTTTTTATCTTCTTTTTGTAGATGTCCAATTGAGTTTTTAAGTTAGTTGTTTTGCTGTATGGAACTTTTTTTCATTGCACTAATTTTTTTTAGTGAGTTATTGTCTATTTCCAATTCACAATTTCTGTTTCCCTGAACTTCTTGGGAGTTTTTTACCTTTTCCCATTCACATTTCAAGAAGTTGTTTCTCTCTTGTATAGCTTCTTCTTTTTTTTTTTTTAAATAACTTTTTATTGACAAAACCCATGCCAGGGTAATTTTTTACAGCATTATCCGTTGTACTCACTTCTGTTTCGATTTTTCCCCTTCCTCCCTCCACCCCTACTCCAGATGGCAAGCAGTCCTTTACATGTTGAATATGTTGCAGTATATCCTACATATAATATATGTGTGCAGAACCGAACAGTTTTCTTGTTGCACAGGGAGAATTGGATTCAGAAGGTATAATTAACCTGGGAAGGAAAACAAAAATGCAAGCAGTTTATATTCATTTCCCAGTGTCCTTTCTTTGGGTGTAGCTGCTTCTGTCCAACCTTGATCAATCGAAACTGAATTAGCTATCTTTATCGAAGAGATCCACTTCCATCAGAATACATCCTCAAATAGTATCGTTGTGGAGGTATATAATGATCTCCTGGTTCTGCTCAATTCACTTAGCATCAGTTCATGTAAGTCTTGCCAGTCCTCTCGGTATTCATCCCGCTGGTCATTCCTTACAGAACAACAATATACCATAATGTTCATATACCATAATTAACTCAACCATTCTCCAGTTGATGGGCATCCATTCATTTTCCAGCTTCTAGCCACTATTGTATAGCTTCTCTTTCCTTTCCCCATTTTTCTTCTAGTTCTCTTAAACTTTTTAGTAGTCTCTTCTAGGAAAGCCTTTTGTGTTGGGGACCAACAATTGTCTTGGGACTGTCTGGAATTAGTCTCTTCAGTGTTGAAAAGCTGCTCTCTTCCTGTATAGAAGCTATTGGTTAGCCTTTTAATTTTTTTTACTCATTTTTTAAAGCCTGTGGGATCTGCCTTCAGGGGCAGGAGGTTACCAGCTTCCTCTGCAGAGCAGTGATAGGTGTATGGATTGGTAGCTGTCCTGCCAACCGGCTACAAAGAGCAGCAAGGTACTGGAGTGCTCTAGGAAAGAGTTCCCCACCCAGGAATAACTCAGGCATTCAGGGCTGAGCTGGGAAAGTGCCCTGCAAAGAACCCACGTTGGGGACAAACTGCAACCATTCGAATAAGATCAGGAGTAAAACAAGGTTGCCCACTATCACCATTACTATTTAATATTGTATTAGAAATGCTAGCTTTGGCAATAAGAGTTGAGAAAGAGATTAATGGAATAAGAATAGGCAATGAGGAAACCAAATTATCACTCTTTGCTGATGATATGATGGTATACTTAGAGAACCCCAGAGATTCTACCAAAAAGTTATTAGAAACAATCTACACCTTCAGCAAAGTTGCAGGATATAAAATAAACCAACATAAGTCATCAGCATTTTTATATATCACTAACAAAACCCAACTGTTAGAGTTACAAAAAGAAATTCCATTTAAAGTAACTACTGATTGTATAAAATATTTAGGAATCTATCTGCCAAGGGAAAATCAGAAACTTTATGAGCAAAACTACAAAACACTTTCCACACAAATTAAGTCTGATCTAACCAACTGGAAAAATATTAAATGCTCTTGGATTGGGCGAGCAAATATAATAAAGATGACAATACTACCTAAATTAATCTATTTATTTAGCCCTATACCAATCAGACTCCCAAAAAACTCCTTTGATGAATTAGAAAAAATAACAACAAAATTCATATGGAAAAACAAAAGGTCAAGAATTTCAAGGGAATTAATGGAAAAAAAAATCAAATGAAGGTGGCCTAGCTGTACCAGATCTAAAATTATATTATAAAGCAGCAGTTACTAAAACCATTTGCCTATTGGCTAAGAAATAGACTAGTTGATCAGTGGAATAGGTTAGGTTCAAAGGACAAAACAGCCAATAACTTTAATAATATAGTGTTTGACAAACCCAAAGACACCAGTTTTTGGGATAAGAATGCTTTATTTGACAAAAATTGCTGGGAAAATTGGAAATCAGTATGGCAGAAACTAGGCGTTGACCCACACTTAACACTGTACACCAAGATTAGGTTAAAATGGGTTCATGACCTAGTCATAAAGAATGAGATTATAAATAAATTGGAAGAGCATAGGATAGTTTACCTCGCAGACCTGTGGAAGAGGGAGGAATTTATGACCAAAGAAGAACTAGAAATCACTATTGACCACAAAATAGAAAATTTTGGTTATATCAAATTGAAAAGCTTTTTTACAAACAAAACAAATGCAGACAAGATTAGAAAAGAAACAATAAACTGGGAAAACATTTTTACAATCAAAGGTTCTGATAAAGGCCTCATTTCCAAAATATATAGAGAATTGACTCTAATCTGTAAGAAATCAAACCATTCTCCAATTGATAAATGGTCAAAGGATATGAACAGACAATTCTCAGATGAAGAAATTGAAACTATTTATAGACATATGAAAATATGCTCCAAATCATTATTAATCAGAGAAATGCAAATTAAGACAACTCTGAGATATCACTACACACCTGTCAGATTGGCTAGAATGACAGGGAAAGATAATGGGGAATGTTGGAGGGGATGTGGGAAAACAGGGACACTGATCCATTGTTGGTGGAATTGTGAACACATCCAGCTATTCTGGAGAGCAATTTGGAACTAGGCTCAAAAAGTTATCAAACTGTGCATACCCTTTGATCCAGCAGTATTTCTACTGGGCTTATACCCCAAAGAGATACTAAAGAAAGGAAAGGGACCTGTATGTGCCAAAATGTTTGTGGCAGCCCTGTTTGTAGTGGCTAGAAGCTGGAAAATGAAAGGATGTCCATCCATTGGAAAATGGTTGAGTAAATTGTGGTATATGAATGTTATGGAATATTATTGTTCTGTAAGGAATGACCAGCAGGATGAATACAGAGAGGACTGGTGAGACTTACATGAACTGATGCTAAGTGAAATGAGCAGAAACAGGAGATCACTATATACCTCAACAACGATATGTTTGAGGACGTATTCTGATGGAAGTGGATCTCTTCGATAAAGAGAGCTTTAATTGATCAAAGATGGACAGAAGCAGCTACACCCAGAGAAAGAACACTGGGAAATGAATATAAACTGCTTGCATTTTTGTTTTTCTTCCCGGGTTATTTATACCTTCTGAATTCAATTCTCCCTGTGCAACAAGAAAACTGTTTGGTTCTGCACACATATATTGTATCTAGGATATACTGTAACTGTAACCCATTCAATATGTAAAGGACTGCTTGCCATCTGGGGGAAGGGGTGGAGGGAGGGAGGGGAAAAATCAGAATAGAAGTGAATGCAAGGGATAATGCTATAAAAAATTACCCTGGCATGCGTTCTATCAATAAAAAGTTATTAAAAAAGAAAAGAACCCCCGTTGTGTGGGATAACAACTGCTCTGGGGCTAGATGCTGAGCAGTGAGATTTTCACTACCCCAAGCTAAAGCCTACCCTGGGGCTGTGGGTATGAGGGGCTGAGCAGTGGATAGCCTTGCAGGGACCAGAAGTGTCACTGCCCAGGGAAGCACAATTGGCTGTGCAAGTTCTATTGCCCCAGCCGGAGCCCCCACTGTGCAGATTAGAGGCTGCCCCGGGCTGTGCCCCCTGCCTTGCAGATTTGTAACTGTCCCCGCAAAAGCCCTGTACTGCGGGATGTGGCTGCGTGGCTGTGTAATGGGTCTGCCTGAGTCACTTCTGGTTTTGAGTAGTTCTAGCCAGATCTTGTTAGGTTCTGGCATTTTTTAGAGTACCCTCTGTTACAGACTTTAATTTCTCTGCCAGTTTACTGCTTTGTAATCAAGAAAGAGCAGTTAGGCTATAGCAGAGTCATCTCTATAACTTCTATAGCCACAGAAAGCACCCCCACCCCTGGTCTGCTCAGGATGCTAGTCTCTCCCTGCCTGTGCTTGTCTGTTCCTGGCCCCTCAGGACAAACCTTTCCTGCTGATCTTCCAGATTATCTTCGGCTGGTAAATTGTGTGCTTCTAATCTTCATGAATTTTAGCAGTCAAGAGCTATTTTTGAGACTGAATTTAATACTTGGCTGTGAGGGGATGAGAAGGGCTTAGAAAGTCACATGTGCCTTCTCCAACATCTTGGCTTTATCCCCCCCCCTCCCATTCCAATATATCTTAATCTGAAAAATTACATTCCAAATATTTCTGAGTTATGATCACTCCAAAATCCCATCAGGCACTTGAACTACAAAAAGTGTTATTTTTGCTTTTACACTGAGTACACCAATTCCTTCCATTTCTCTTTCATCACTTATTACTGAAGAAAACTGTTCCAGTACACTAGTGCATAATACTGTTGTTAGTGGACATCCTTGTTTAAGTCTTGATCTTATTAGGAATACTTCTAAGAAATCAAAATTCATATTACCTTGGAATTGCCCTTGCAGTACAATGACCCTGCCCAAGGAGAAGCTTCAGGGTCTTGTCGAGATATCTCCCAAATCTATGACTGAGCCTGGGAAAGTCAACTTCTCTGTAATTAGCCAATACATGGACTATCTTATAAATGTCCAGGGTGTGAAATACTTTTGTGTGAAGGTTCTGTAGGAGAAGGTCTGTCACTGAGTGTTGCAGAAGAGTGGGTGACGAATGGAAAGAATAACTTGGAAAGAATGTGATCATTCATATACATTCCTAATTATGTACCTGTGGAGGGGGTTATCCAATCCAGAATGTCCAAAAACAGCTGTGTTTTCTTCACAAACATAAATAGCTGTCAGTTAAAAATGTTTATTCCAGTCTCCTGTCACTGTCTTAGGTACCCTCTGCTGTATGTAGTGCCAGTTGTCCTGCTGGATACAAGAAGTCACTTTTGGAGGGGAAGCCTCCTTGTTGCTTTAGTTGCTCCCCATGCTTAGAAGGAGAAATCTCCAATTATATAGGTGAGTTACTGCAAGGAGCTTGCATCTCATGGCCCCTGCTAGTAAAAAACAAAACAAAACAAAACAAAAAAAAAAAAAAACTAAGAGCATATTCTTTGTCTCAATTTTACAGAAATGTCATGGGCTCTGTAAATAAATATATGAGCCTGAGAAAGAGCAGAAGCTAAGATAAAGATTGAAAACAAGATTCCTATTATCACCACTATTATGAATATTTGTACTAGAAATGTTTCTTTTAACAATAAGAGATCAAAGTGAAATTAAAGTAATTATTGTATGCAATGAAAAACACTAGTATCACTCTTTGAAGGAGATATGGTATGTTTACATAATCCTTGAAAATGAACTAAAACTACTTGAAACAATGAACATTTTCAAGACAATTGGTGGATAGAAAACAAACCCACATATATCACTGCCATTTGCATGTTATCAACAAAGTGCCAGGCATGAGAAATAGAAAGAGAAATCCCAGGTAAGTGTAAACAAGACAAAATATGTGGAAGTCTCCTTGCCAAGAAAAAGCCAAGAACTGTACAAACACAATGACATGGCAAAATTTTCCTGCTGCACAATGAGAAAGATAATATATAGGAAGAAATTATTCATCATCTTATTTCTTTGATGAACTGCAATCACTTGCCCTTTTACTCCAAGATAGTGTGTCATGGATATACACAAAGGTAAAGATTAAAAACAATATATACAAGGGTCTATATGTTTATATGTATATATGTAAAAGTAGAGGTGTCCATATTTATGTATGCACATATATGTAAATATATATGTTTATAGATTAGGGAGTAAGACAGATGTCTTTGCAAGAAACAGAAAGGGAGAAACAGATATTGAGAGACAAAGGCAGAGTTAGAAATAAAAAGAAATGAATAGATAGCAATAGAAACAAAAATATTGAGATGGAGAAGGCAAAAAAAAACTTTAAAGAAAGTTACCTAATGGGGGAGTTGTATTCCATACATTAGAGACCGCAGACTTTTCTGTAACTTATGGGTCTGGTTTCAGCGGAAAATTTTCCCAAACACTGACCAAGAGCTGAAAACTAGCAGGGTCTTTCAGAGATCGTGGTTCATGTCCCATAAGAAACCCAGAGCCATGAGCTGACTCTGTAAGCTCCAAAGGAGCCATCCAAAAGCTATTATCCCTTTCTACTGATGATCCAATATTGCCTTTCCCTATTTCATTGTTCTAATGCTTCATGGTATTGAACAATATAGAAACAAAAAAGTCAGACATAGTGAGGAATGCTAATCAAATTGGCCTTTTCCCCCTGACATTATTATAATCAACACAGTTGAAAGCGGGGGTAGCCCTGGGACTGAACCTGTGTCTTGACTGTTAGAGGGAACTCCTGCAGCAGGATCAATCTCTACTAAGAAGGTCAGGTATTTAGCTGGGCCTTGTTTTCTGGGAGATACCAAAACCATTGTGGAGCAGAGTGACTTCCACAGTATTAAAAGTGCATCTGCCCCTTCATGGCCATCACCTGTTTTCATCACACTGCCCATGGAGTGACATCAGATAAGTAATCAGCTCAGGAGGTTAAGAAATGAGACATGGGATAAGGAAATCACCACGTGGGTCACAGGGCTTGAGGAGTCAACACTGCATCCCAAGCTCCAAGCAGAATGGATGCTGCCATGGCTTATTCAATAGCATTTCATTTGTGCCTGGCTTTATGTGATTTTGAATCTAAGAGAGAAGGCAAAAGAGGAAACCAGAGAACAGGCTGCTTCAATGAGAAGATCCTCTAATTTGTACAAAATTTAGATGATCCCTTAATCTCATCTGCTGCCTTAGTGGGGCACACATGGTTCTCTCCCCTGCAATGAGGGCAAACTCTTGATTTAGTGATGAGAAGGATGAGGATGATGGTGATAAAGTTATAAGAACCATATAAATTGAGGCTCAAATTTGTGCTACATATGTTCTCTTTCATTTGATGCTCATAATAACCTTATAAAGGTGGTGTAATTATTATCCTTATTTCTCTGAAAGGAACACAAAGACAGACTCAAGGATATTATCTCCCTAGAGTCACATAACATTTTTTTTTTCTGAGGCAGGATGTAAACTCTGACTTCAAGTCCTATTCGCATTCAAGTAGCCATTTACTTCCTGATAGAGCACAGTCAAATTGAAACAGTTAATGGTAATTTGTGACATAACTAGCATTTCTCTTTGGATTTTCACTGCAGATGTGACAGGGGCAATAAAAGATTTGTGAAGATTACAGAGAAAGAGGGAGAATCGATGAGGAGGAAAAAACAATTTTTAGGCACCAGAGAGACTGCTGATAGCAAGTATGATTCTAGTGTGTCATTGAAGCATTCTAGATGCTAAACTCAGGTCTCATGGATTCGAAAGCTACAGTTAAAATAAGGTCAATCCAATATTCCAAATAGTAGTGAAAAAATCCAACTGAGTATCCAAAGAGAACTTTTCTCTTTAATTAATTGATAAAATGAAGGTTTTAACGGGTTATCATTTTCACTATTGAACATATCCTGGAAAGGCTTCATTTCTCTTGGGATGGATAAAAGGAACACTTCCAAAACAAAAGAAACAGGTTTTCTGTAAGAAACTTGCCATTATTTAATAAGTCATTAATCAGTCAATCAATAGTCATTTAGTGTGAGAAGAACTTGGTCATAAATAATGAGATAGAGTGATAAAAAGGAAGTGAATCCTTCATTCAGGGAGATTCTATTCCAACAGAGGAGACAAGAATATACACATTCTCTGTATCTACCAAGGGAATGTTTAAAATTCATATAAATCGGTTGTGGAAAGGTGTAAACTGGAAGCTGGAAAGAATGAGGAAGTATTGAGACAGGCAGCTCTTCAACTTGAGTTGTTGCCCAACACAACACAGAAGTAATCTGGATATTTGATAGGAAAGGGCTCCACTGTCTAAGCTTATTGTCCTTAGTGATTAGGTTAAGAAAAAAAGGTGACATCACTTACATAAAAGGAATAAAGAGAACTTGAACCAAAGCCAACAGAGATCAAGGGCATGAATAGATTTGATCTGGCCAGTGTACCAAGTAACTTACCAGTGACTGTGTCATCCAGTAAAGAGAGAATGGGGTTTTGCAGAAGCAGAAGGAATTGCGGCAGGTCTCAGGATGATTTCCTACTGTGGGAATGAAGAGAAATATTTTAATCTATACGTTAAGTCCTTGATTGTCTCCTGCAGATGCAGAGCAGTGTAAGAAGTGCCCAGAGGATGAATATCCCAATGAGCAGAGAGATCACTGCCTCCCCAAGATGGTAACCTTCCTGGCTGTGAATGAACCCTGGGGGAAGGCAGTGACAGCTGTAGCTGTTTCACTCTCATTGCTCACCGCCCTGGTTCTGTGGGTCTTTGTGAAGTTCCAAGACACTCCCATAGTCCAAGCCAATAACAGGAACCTCAGCTACCTGCTCCTCACCTCCCTTTCCTTCTGTTTCCTCTGCTCCTTGCTCTTCGTGGGCCGTCCCACCGCTGCTTCCTGCCTTTTCCGACAAACAGTATTTGCAGTTTTGTTCACGGTGGCTGTTTCCTCCATTCTGGCCAAAACCATCATAGTAGTTCTGGCTTTCAGGGTTACAAGGCCAGGGAGCAGGATGGGGATGTTCCTTCATCCCAGAGTGCCCTACTGTGTGGTTCTCATCTGCTCCGGAATCCAAGGGCTTTTCTGTGCCATCTGGTTGGGGACCCATCCCCCCTTTCCAGAGGCAGACACACGCTCTGAATCCAGGTACATCATCCTCACATGTAATGAGGGCTCCGCCTTTGCATTTTACTGTGTCCTGGGCTACATGGGCTTTCTGGCCCTGGGCAGCTTCACCATAGCCTTCCTGGCCAGGAACCTGCCCGATGCCTTCAACGAAGCCAAGTACATCACATTCAGCATGCTGGTGTTTTGCAGCGTCTGGGTCTCTTTCCTCCCCACATATCAGAGCTCCAAAGGGAAAGCCGTGATGATCGTTGAAATCTTCTCCATCTTGGCCTCCAGTGCCGGGTTACTGGGCTGCATTTTTATTCCCAAATGTTTTGCAATTCTCCTGATATTGTGGGAAAATAGCACAAAACAGAACAAGAATCAAAGGAGTTCCAGGAGCAAGAATTCTTCTTCTTTTTTTAGTGTGATATCTTTATTTTCCTCTTTCCATGTAAAACAATATTTTTAACTTTTTAAAAAGGTTTGTCTTCCACATTCTCTCTCTTTTTCCCCATCCCCAGAACCACTGAGATACCACACGAGCAGTTACACAAAATATTTATAGAAATGCCTTGCTGAGAAATATACATGCATCATTCCTTGGGTTAATAAAAAGAACTCCTAAAAATAAAATTTTTACAAACTTTTTAACATCAAACAGTTTCATCATAAAGATCTTCAGAACAGTTTTGGACCATTTTGTTGTTGAAAAAGCAAAGTTATTCACAGGTGACCAATCCACTCTATTGCTTGACTTGGTACACATTACATTTCAGTTTTCATATGTTCATGTATCTTTCCAGATTTTTCTGGTCATCATAGTTACGAATCATCAAAGTATTCCGTCATAATTACATACCACAATTTCTTCAGCCATTCTCCATTTCATGAGAATTCCCTCAATATCCAATTCTTTCCCCAAGAACAGAGGTGATATCAATATTTTTGTTCATATATTTCCTTTTCCTTCTTTTCTTAATCCCTTTTTGGTTTCAAGCCATGTCATGTTAGTTTTAGGTGGATGAATTTGTCTAATTTTATAGTCTTTTCAACATATATCATACATTTTTATCAATATCAGTTGGGAACTAGCTCATATTTTAATACTTTTCATTCCTTTATCTATACATTTGAGAAGAGCTGTTTGCAGCAAAGAAAGTTGCTTCAAAATTGTTTCCATAATGACTATTGCTAATTATATTTTCCCTGATTATTCTATTTTGTTTTTTTTCAATTTATCCCTCATGAAAGGGTTTTACTTTTCATCACACATTTCACAATATTCCTTCTCTTTTCTCACCCTAGCCCCTGCTCTTGTTCTTTTAATGTTTTACTACCTTGCAAAATAATATAGATTTCTCTATCAGTGTTGAGTGTGTATGTTATTTCATCTTAGAGCCAATTCGAATGAGTATACTATTCACTCTCTCTCTCTCCCCTCTTCCTTCCCCTCTACTAAATGTTTTATGTTGCCTTTTTAATAGGAGATAATTTATGCCATCCTCCTTCTCCCTTTCCCTTTCTCCCAACACATTCCACCAAACCTTTAATTTAATGTACTTTCTTTCATAAAGTATTCTTTCATATTCATATTCAATGCACACCTATGCACTCTGTCTATATATGCTCCTTCTAACTTCCCTATTAATGGGAAATTTCTCATGAATTACAAGGATCATCCTCCCATGCACAAAAGTAAACAAATTAATCAGGTTAAGTCCCTTATGATTTCCATTTCCTGATTAACCACTTGTGCTTCTCCTGAATTCTGTATTTGAAAATCAAAATTTTTGTTCAGCTCTGGTCTTTTCATGACATATACTTGGAATTCCTCTATTTCACTGAGCTCCTACCTTTTTTGTTCGAATCTCTACAAAGTATTAACTCATTAGAGTTAGAGATATCTCTGAGATAATAATTATCTAATTTAGCATGGTTTAGTATGATTGATCTGATCCTACGAGGAGATGTTATGGGCCAGAACTTGAAACAAGGTACTAAGTGGAACTGAGTAGACAATGTTTGAATCTAGTTTAACGTTGATTCAATTATACAACAAATAAAGGTTTCCTGATATAATGATTGATGTGTACTCAGTGAACAGCATATAACCAAGAAGCTCTCAGGGCCAAAGAGCACTCTGGGAGATACAGAAGTCCACAAGCCCACTCTCGGAGGCTGTTGGAATCTTTACAAACTGCTAACTAATTAGAGTTGATCTAATCTTGCAAGAAGATGTTTTGGGCAGAACCTGAAACAAGGTACTAAGTAGAACTAATTAATACAAGGCTTGTGTTTACACCCTTACTCATTGGAGTTCACAAGTCTGCCAGCTTCACAAAGTAAACTTTCTAACTTCAAGGGAGTTCACACCTCCCTTAAAGCTCTTTGGGCCAGAGAGCACTGTGGGAGAAAACCCATAATCCCATTCTCTCAGAAGATTCACATATAAGGCCAATGAGGAGAGAGAGCTATTCCAGAATACATTTTCCTCTTGGCTGGCTGGTCGCAGAGGAGAGTTCAGCTGGACTCGAGAGGAGTGACTCTGGTGCAGACAGAGAGCACTTTGACGGATTTCAGCGGAATTACACCAGAAGCCCTCTTTCCGAGGCAAGGCAGAATATATTCCACTTGGCTGGCTGGTGGCAGATGAAGAGTTTTCAGAGGATAAAGCTACGAGTGGAGAGTTCAGTGGACAACCAGATTCATCTTCATCTCACACCACTGTAGTTGGTGGCTGGGCTCCTGCACTTCCCCCACTGAGAACAAGCTGGTCTGAAAGACTCACCAGAAAGCTAGCCGAGCACCAAGTGAAGGAGACAAGAGATTCATTCCATCTCTGTGCTGGTTGGAGGCTAAAGGACAAAACCCTTAGATTTGGAGACATTCGGAGGGCTCTAAGCTAAACCGGCTGTGAGAAAAACAAGAACTCCAACATTTGAACTCCAACAGGAGGCAAAGTCAGATTCATTCCATCTTCCACCTTTGTGCTGGCTGGAGGCTGAAGAAAGCAGAGGAGTTCTTGGAATCAAGCAGAGAGATAGGTCTTTAAGAATCTGAACTGAAACTAAGGCTGCCTCCAGAAAACCTCCCCAAGAAACCTGCTCCCACACAGAACCATCATTTATATTATAAAAAGGAAGAGAACACCACACTTTTTCCTGAAGGACCATCATCAGTTTTACTGGGCAGGCGATTCCTGGTTACGATCCTAGTTCCTTTGCTCTCCAGAAATTCATATTCCAAATACTCTGATCCTTTAAAGAAGTGACAAAATCTTGTGTATCCTGACTGTCTTCTCACTATCCTTGAATTCTTTCTTTCTAGATATTTGCAATAAAAGTTCTGGAATTTGACAACCTTAATTCTGGACATTTCCTTCTTGAAGTCTTCAGATGGTGATCAATGCGTTCATTCCATTTCTCTTTTATCCTCTAGAATACAAAGAGTTTTCCTCGATAATATCTTACCAGAAGATGACTAGGAAGTCTCTGCTGGATCATTATTTTTCCAGTGAGATTTATCACATTGTTTTCTACTTTTTCGTTATATAAATTTCAATTGATTGTATCTAGATTTCTCATAAAGGCATTAGCTTCCATTATACGTTATATTTCTGCCAACACAGCAGCAGATGCAGAATTATTGCTCCTTGTTTGCTGGCATCAATCCAGGGCTAGGACTTTGCTTATTTGATCTATACCACGCCTGAGCTTCTATCTCACAATAGACCTTTCCTCATGGGAAGTTATCTTACTTTAGTCCATTTTTTTTTCTGAGTAATAACACTCTAAAATGTATTTATCATCATTTTAAAGGAATTTGGAGCATTTGCTGTGAAACCTGAAGTGAGTTAATTCTTTATTCAGCCTTCAGAGCTCTATTTCCCAGATGGTTTGGGGAGTATAGAATAGTGTTTTTTTTCCCTTTCTTTCTTTCTTTTGTTTTTTTCTTTATTAAAGCTTGTTATTGTTTAAAAACATATGCATAGGCAATTCTTCAACATTGAACCTGACAAAAACCTTATGTTCCAATTTCCCTCCCTTTCTTCATCCCTTCCCTGAGATGGCAAATAGTCCAGTATATGTTAAAGATGGTAGAAATATAGAGCAAATTCAATATGTTCATACATATTTATACAATAATGTTGCTGTGTAAGAAAAATCAAATGAAACCAGAAAAAAATTATAGACAAAACAAAATGCAAGCAAACAACAACAAAAAAGTCAAAAAGGTTTTGTTGTGAACCACACGCAGTTCCCACAGTCTTCTCTCTGGTTGTAGATGGCTCTCTTTATCATTAAACTACTGGATCTGGTCTGAAGCATCTCATTGTTGAAGAGAGCCACCTCCTCCTGAATTGATCATCATACAACCATGTTGTTGCCGTGTACAATGATCTACTGGTTCTGCTCTTTTCACTCAGCATCAGTTCATGTCAGTCTCTCCAAGCCTCTCTGAAATCGTCTTGCTGGACATTTGTTATAGATCAATAATTAGAATAGAATTTCTGGGAGTATTTTGGGGAATAACCAGCTTGAAGAATGTAATAGGAACAAGGCCATCATGAAGTACACAATTTAGGACTCTGTTACAATAAGTAAACTGTTACCACTAATTGCTACAAGTTATGATTGTTACAATAGGCAGACTGACTGCTAATTACTGTTTAATGTTCAAGTCAAGTGGCAAGGAAGAGCAGGATGTATATCTGTAATCTTGAAATATTCACTAAGTAACCTGAACACTCTAGTGTTCTTGCGATATTAGCTTAGAGAAAATATAGACCCTGGCTCTCAGATCAATAAATAGAATGCTTAGATGGTACCTGGCTGGCTCCTGTACTTTCCTTTCCACTCTCATCCTATTTGGGGGAGTGGGAGCAGCATCCATACTGGCACTCAACTAGACAGGGACCTGAATGCCATTGCAAAGGAGAGTGACCTGTTGGTGAGCTCAGGGATTAAGGTAAGAAGGGAAATTAGTTTATATCTCCAAGCTAACATAAGAATTAGGTGGAAGTAAAATTGAGTTTTATATCATTGATATTGATATAGTGCACATATTGAATAAAAATGGGGCAAAAACAATCAGGTGACAGGGACTGAGAATGTTATCAGAAAGTCTTAAAGAAGCTAGTAAAGGAGAAAGAATTGGAAACTACTCCAGGACAATTACAAGAATTTTTTGAGGGTGTAGAAAAATGCTGTCCTTGGTTTTCAAAAGAAGGAACAATCCATGGGGAAAAATGGAAGACAGAGGGAAAATCAATGAGTGAATAATTTAGAGAAACAGGGCCAGGAGTTTTTCAGGATTTTATATTTTTTATTTGAAATATTTTGAAAATCTCTCCTCTGCCTCCAGAGGGAGTTCTATTAAGTACCAGAGTGCTTAAAGTATGTCTGTCTGCTAGTACTGTGGAGGAAGAAGACACGGCCCAAGCTATAGAATGTTTAAATGTTAACAAGAAAGAACAGTTCACAGAACCTACAGATCCCTGCTTAGAGGCTTCTCCTAAATACAGATCTGAAGGGAAACTAAATTCTTACAGAAATGAATCAAATAGGTGAGTTCAAGAGGCAATTAAGAGAGACAAAGAAAGGAGAGAAGACACCCCTTTAGAAATGCAGTTAGCTTTGCCAGTTATTGAAACCCTCAATCCTAGTAATCCAGGACAAAATAGAGAAGATCAAGCTATTGACTTGTAGTTACTGCAATTGTTGCATCAGGCTGCTTCCAGTTATGCTTCCAATAGTCCAAATCATATTCTATCACTGATGGGGAGATAGCCCAAATTTTACTGAAACAACTTGCCCTTGAAAATGCTAATGCAGATTGTAAAAATACATTATCTGGGGAAAAACCAAAAATGTCTTCAGCAGAAATGCTCCAAAGGTGTCAGAATGCTGGAATTTCTTTCAAACCCCAGTAATGACCGCTGTGTTAAATAAGAATGAATCACAATCTGAGAACTTTTCAGAATTTCACAGATGCTCTAACTGTGCACAATGGGGTCATATAAAGACAAATTGTACTACACAAAAGGTTGCACCACATAGCAATTCAGCAGAAAAACTTTTAACTTTATGTCCCAAATGCTGGAAGGGCCGACAATTGGCTTCTGAATGTCCCTCTCAGAATAACAGGCAAGGGAATCAGATCTCGGAAACTCTCATCAGGCCCAACTCTTGGAATAAATAAAAGCAATACTTCCAAAAAAAAAAAAACCGGTTTTCTATAAGACACTTGCCGGCTATTTAATAAGCCATTAATCAGTCAATCAATAGTCATTTAATATGAGAAGAACTTTTTCATAAATAAAGGGTTAGAGTGATAAAAAGGAAATGAATCCTTCATTCACGGAGCTCCTATTCCAACAGAGGAGACAAGAATACACACATTCTCTGTATCTACCAAAGAAATGTTTAAATTCATATAAATCAGTTGTGGAAAGGTGTAAACTGGGGGCTGGAAAGAATGAGGAAGTATTGAGACAGGCAGCTCTTCCATTTGAGTTGTTGCCCAACACAACACAGAAGTAATCTCGATATTTGATAGGAAAGGGCTCCACTGTCTAAGCTTATTGTCCTTAGTGATTAGGTTAAGAAAAAAAGGCGTCATCATTTATGTAAAAGGAATAAAGAGAACTTGAACCCAAGCTAACAGTGATCAAGGGAATGAATAGATTTGATCTGGCCAGTGTACCAATTAACTTACCAGTGACTATGTCATCCAGTAAAGAGAGAATGGGGTTTTGCATCCAGTGGAAGCAGAAGGAATTGCTGCAGGTCTGGTGCCGATTTCCTTCTGTGAGAATGAAGAGAAATATTTTAATCTAAACATTAAGTCCTTGTTTGTCTCCTGCAGATGCTGAGCTGTGTAAGAAGTGCCCAGAGCATGAATATCCCAATGAGCAGAGAGACTGCTTCCCCAAGACTGTGACCTTCCTGGATGTAAATGAACCATTTCAGAGTTACAGGGCCAGGAAGCAGGATGCATATATTGCTTCATCCTAGAGTGTCCTACTGTGTGGTTCTCATCTGCTCTGGAATCCAAGGGCTTTTCAGTGCCATCTGGTTGGGGATCCATCCCCCCTTTCCAGAGGCAGACACACGATCTGAATCAGGCCACATTATCCTCACATGTAATGAAGGCTCCGCCATTGCATTTTACTATGTCCTGGGCTACATGGGCTTTCTGGCCCTGGCGACCTTCACCATAGCCTTCCTGGCCGGGAACCTGCTCGATGCCTTCAACGAAGCCAAGTTCATCACATTCAGCATGCTGGTGTTTTGCAGCGTCTGGGTCTCTTTCCTCCCCAGGTATCAGAGCTCCAAAGGGAAAGCCTTGATGATCATGGAGGTCTTCTCCATCTTGGCCTCCAGCACCGGGTTACTGGGCTGCATTTTTATTCCCAAATGTTTTGTGATTCTCATGACATCGTGGGAAAATAACACAAAACAGAGCAAGAATCAAAGGAAATACAGGAGCAAGAATTATTCTTCTTTTTTTTAAATTTGATACCTTTATTTTCCCCCGTTTCATGTAAAACACTATTTTTAAACTTTTTTTTAATGCTTTGACTTCCACATTCTCTCCTTTCTTCCCCAATTCCAGAACCATTTCTGGTTCATAAATATCAAAATATTTATATAAATGTCTTGTTGAGAAATATACATGCATCATTCCTTTAGTTAATAAAAAGAACTCTAAAAAATAAAATTTTTACAAACTGTGTAACATCCAATAGTTTCATCATAAAGACATTCAGAATAGTTTTGGATCATTGTGTTGTTGAAAAAGCAAAGTTGTTTGCAGATTTTCTTGGCAGTAATACTGGGGTATTTTGTCATTCCCTTGTCAAACTCATTTTATACATGAAGAACTGAGGCAAACAGTGACTTGGCCAAGATCACACAGACAGGAAATGTCTGAGGCCGGATTTGATCTTAGAAGATGTTTCCCTGACTCCAGGGCCGGGGCTCTCACCACTGCCTCCCCGCCCCCCCCGCCCCGCTGCCCCTTCTTCCTTCAGTTCTGTACATGTTCCATCTCCCCCAGAGGAATGTAACCCAGAGGGTGAGGGCTGTCACTCTTACTCTGTGTCTAATAAATGCGTGAGGGGGGATTGAAGGCCTCTCCAGCTTTGGGGGATACACAGAAGGAATGTCCCAGCATGAGTAAGCCTCCAGGGCTGGTGAGCGGCTAGAACGAACCCAATTCCTCGGAAACGGGAGTGTGCGGGGAATGTCCTGGCGCCTCGGGCCTGCTCTCCCGCGCTGCAATAGTAACTGCCGTGTATAAAGTGCCCACTATGTGCCAGGTCCCGTGCTGAGCCATTGACAGATGTAAACTCATTTACTACTAATGCTAATAACTTCTGTTTATGGAGCACATCCTGTGAGCCAGGCCCTGGGCTAAGGGCTGCACAAGTGCCTCATTCGACCTCACTGCACCCCCAGGAGTTAGGTGCTATTATTACCCCATTTTATATCAGAGCAGACTGAGGCAATCAGAGGGGTTTCCCAGGCTCCCACAGGCAGCAGGTGCCTAAGGCTGCAGGGAAGATGGGCCTGCAGGTGTCTCTGTTCTAGTGGTTATAGAGTGGAAATCTGTCATCAAAATCCTGGACTGAGGAACCTCTGAGGTTCCTTTCATCACTAACTGATAGATGTGATAATCCTCTATAAAGAGTGAGACTCACCAGCAGAGGAAAACTATGAGCACTGGACTTTCTAGAATGACACTTCAAAATGGATGACACTGTGTCCTGAGCAGGAGACCTGGCTCACATGGACCCTGGTGCAGGGACCTGGATGAGCAGCAAGGCTACAATTTTACAGTCTTTTAGGGAAATTCTCATCTCTGAAGGATTTAGTAAATCTTGTGACCTACAATAGAATATTTCAGGAGGTTTCTTCATCACAAGTGATTGAATGAATTCAGGTCACAAAACTATTTTCCTACAAAAGGCACGTCTGGGATGGAGCCTGACTTGGAACAAGAAAAAGGGAGGTCAAAATATAATTTCGCACTTAGGATTTCCCCTGGACGCAGGGACTCAGCTGGAGATGCCGCAGGCAGTCTGGTCCCCGGAATTCTTCTGAGACTGAGACTTCTCTGCGGAAAATGGAATAAGAGGAATGGAGCCCATCATTATCTAAAAATAAATGTACCGGGAGACAGAGAGAAAGTATATAACGGTCACTCATCTCGCACCATTGTCCTTGTCCTGCACATGGACCTGGCTAATGTCCCTCTGTTTCCTCCAGTGTGACCTAGAGATCAGAGCCCGGGCTTCTGTAGAGAGACGGGTCGTGGCTGGTGGGGAAAAGTCCCTCCTCAGTCCCTGCCTCAAGCAGCTGACTCGGCTGTAGCATGAGCAGTCGCTCCACTTCCTCGGAGCTAAAGCTCTGGTTACTGTTCAGGGGGATGTGGCCTTGTGTTGTGAGAAGCATTTCTCACCTCATTCCTTCCCTTGCTGTGTGTCTGTTGCTGCAGCTTCCAGGCTCAGGGCAGTTTTGCTACGAAGCCCTTCAACCCATGGGTTATTTCCCTGGAGATGTGGAGATTGGCTTGTTTATACCCCTCTGTTCACCTGAAGTGAGTAACACAACAGGAGCAGGGCGGTTTCGGAGTTTTCCTAAAAAGGCTTGTAGGGCTTTTCGGTAAGTGTCTCTTTCTGTCTGTGCTCATTTCCACTGCGAGGATGCAGGAAAAGTCCTCATTGCTCAGTCTGAGTCGGGGCGCTCCCCTCTCTCCCTGTCTCTTACTGTCTGTATCTTCTTGGCAGCTTTCATTCTGTCTCCTTAACTTCAGAGATGAAGAAAGAAAACCCCTCTCCCCTCCTTTCCCTTCCCATTCCCCATCAAACAGGTCGTGCCCAGGCTTCTCCCTCCCTACCAGGCTCAGTCTCTTGCCTCCCTCCCTTCCCAGCCATCCTGACTTCATGTAAATAGTGAAGGGTTAATGGCCCGAGGCAGCAGAAGTGCTTGGGCCCCTGCTGCCTTTCTATCCTAGGTCAGATTCATTGCTGAGTGTACAGAACCTGAGCAAGGGGAAATCTGGCCCGTTCCCAGGAAGGGAAGCTGTGTCTCCTCCCCAGCTTTGCCTATCTGGCAACAAGTGAGCAGCCCTTGTTAGGAAGCCATGGGACCCCTTCTTCAGGAAATTTAGGGTTGGGGAAAATTCTACTCCTCCCACCTCATTTATGAGCGGGAAATACAATCTTATGGTTACTCCTCCCTGTGGGTAAGTGAATTTATCATTATTTTCTATTTTTTTTTTTGTACGAAGTAATGTGATAACAAAACTTAGCCTGTCCCAGCTTAGGGAATCTCAAAGGCACTGAGTACGTTGGGACTGATGGAGCCTGGAACTGAAGGCTGGGAAACTTGACTTTATTTGGGAAAGGCAGAATTGTGCAGGATGGAGCGCTAGCAAGTTATTAGACTAGCAAATGGCTTTAGGAAATGCCTGTTCCCTCTCAGTGATGTCTGGAGAATTCTGTTTTGTCCAGGTGTGAGAGGGGCTGCTTTTAATTTCTCAGGCTAACTCTTCCTTAACTGCATGAACCCAGGACAGGTGCGTGTGTGTTACTTCCTGGGACTTTGACAAGGCATCCTGACCTTCCTGATGCTGCCTAGGTCTTACTTTTATGCATTGTCACTATCCACCTTCTTTGCAAATCCTTCCTTTACATGGCAGGATCTCAGCATATACCAATGCAACACTCATGTATAACACTTCCTAAGTCTGCGCTGTAGCAAAAAAAAATTCAGGCTCCTCCACTAATTTCTGGATCATTTTCCTCTGTTACATCAGGGGAGAAACCTCGTTGTAGCCTTGTGTCATTATTTAATCCCTCTGGATTCTTTTTTATTTATACTTTTCTTTGTAGTTACAAATAGAAATTCTCTATGAATCAATATTCATAAATTATAAATATTGTATAAGAATTGTGTATATTTTTGTTTAAGAAAAAAGGCCATTAAATGATATAAATTATTGGTTATTTTTTAATGCTTTAGTATGCTTCTTTTGATTCTATTTGTTGATCATCGTCGAGGAAAAGTGGGAAGTTTGACCTAGAGGGAGAAGTGTCACCAACCATTTTGAAACATTAAATAACAATCCTGTCCTAAATCAAATGCCCTTTTAAGTTTTGTGAATTATTTGTTTTACCTTGAGAACTGCCCCCCATGCAGAAGGCAAGGCCTCTATATTGATGCAAATTGAATATGAGTGAGTATAATGTGACAGCACCTTATTACTTCCTTCCATTATACTCTCAGGCTTCTAGAGTCAACAACTATCCATGTCTTCTTGTGGAATGAGTGAATGACTCAAGCAAGCAGTTACCTGAGGACAGAAAGCCAATAGTCCTCACACTTTCAGAAATTACAAAAAGAAAAGAATAGTGGAACAATATGTATGATAGAGGCTAGTGTGAATTCAAATGGAAGGAGCTAAACAGCTATTGCAGTGCTTAGTTTTGACTAAGTGATGGGAAGGTCCCTCTTCTGAAATGAATTCTATGTGAAAGTTGTTTTAATGTTCTGTAACCTTTACCATTAATTCACTAGATGTAATGACAAGAATTACCAGCAATACCTCATGCCTAACTTCACTCTACGTGAGATTAACAGGAATCCCAATCTGCTGCCCAACATTTCCCTGGGATGCCTTATATACAACTGCTATTCCGGTGAAGAAAGGACCTTGGAGAGCTACCTGTGGTGGCTGTCTGGAACAGACCAGATCATCCCTAATTACAACTGCAGAGAGCGAGGAAAGGTTGTGGCTGTCATTGGAGGAGCCACATCAACTCTCTCTATTGAGATGAGGACCCTGCTTGACCTCTACCATTTACCCCAGGTGAATGAAAAGGAACCTAATACATTCTCTGTTCCATGCAGCGTAGTATCCACCACAGTAGTGTTGGTGGCAGATATAGTCGGGGCAGCAGCAGTCAAATAAAATGCATGTATGTATACCATTAAAAAATTTTTAAAGGCTTTTCATATGCATTTCTTTTGATCTTCACAACAAACTCATCATGAAGGCATTCTTGTAACTCTTATTTATAGTGGAGGCTCCTGTGACTGAGAAAAGTTAAATTGTTATCATGCAGCTAATGATTAACTGGGATACTAATTAATCTAGGTTTTTTTTAAGATCAGTTGAACTCTAGTGACTGAACGAAGTCACTGTCTTCATCCTCAGGGAAAATGAACAACTCCTAGAACATTAAACCTATTGCAAGCCGAGAAGCCATTTAGCTTTCATCCCAAGAAAGGACCTGAAAGCAAAACTGGTTGTACTTTCCCATTATACAAATAAGTTCAATAATGATTGGAGAAGTTGAAGTGTTTACTCAAGGCTACACAATTCACTGTTGGAAGAGAACTGATTAGATCTTATCATTCTTGACTTTAAGTTGAATGATCTTTCAGGCTTTTACATCTCATTCTAGGAGCTTCATTTCTCATAATCACTTAGTCTCTTCCTTTTAGTCCAGAATTTATTGAGATGAGAATTATTTATAAAAGGAAACTGAGCATGAACACTGATGTATAAGGTGCTTGTTTGAGGGAGCACTGGGAAGCCTGTCCACACAACTGCCCAAAGAACTCCATAAGTACATTTATGAACGTACAAGAGTTTGAGAACATTTCTGACATTGTTCTCAAGGAGGAAACTAACAATTAATGGGCACAGAAGGAAGGCACAAACATAGGGTACAAGGAACGACATTTCAGAAAGCACCTCATCTTTTCAAAACTGCAAAGAGAGCTCTCTGAGCACTGCAGTTTAAGCCGGCTGCTTAGTGAACTTTGTCACTGATCTGTCAGAGGAGTGACTGCTTTGTGTGTTCAGAAGCAAGAAGAAAATGAGGGATGATTTCGTGGAAGAGAAACAATGAAAATTTAGATTGTGTCATTGAAAGGAAATGGAGGTCAGTTTGGAATATGGAACTATGCATATAAAAAGGTGAAGGACTGGAAGCCTCTCTCCATTTATATCCACATTTCTTATTTTAAACCTCTGCTGATTAAAGCCAACATTAGTTAACTATAATTTCTTTCATATTCAATATTTCGGATTCAGTATTTAAGTCCTTTGGAGAAAAACGAATTGGGAACTTTATCCTGTCACTAACATTGAAATTATAAATAGTCCTGACCATATACTTGGAAAATAGTAAAAACAAAAATTTACAAGCTCAAAGAACATAGGAATTAACTGTAGATGTCCTTGTGGAAACATGACTGAATTTTCTAATTGAGGGAATCATGAGAAAGGGTACATCTAGCATCTTTGTTGCCAGATAATATAATAGCAGGAAGTCTGGTCTAGAGAAGAGGCAACCTGTTCCATCTGGGATTATTTTTCCTTGATCCTGATCAGAGAGAACATGGCAGGCTAAGTTGAATAAGTCTCCTTTGCCCAAGGGGTAGATTCTTTCCTACTGTGATATGTGGGTATATATCTGGCTGGGTATATATCTGGCCCTCCGATCTGAAACAATATTTCTCATAGATGATTTGAATTTTTATGAGCCCTCTAATGAAGTCCATGAATATCTGGTTTTTTGTCAATGAGATAAATGTTCTCCCCAAAGATTGTGATAATGATTAACCAATTTCGGGGCAGACGTTCTGATGTTGTTGGAATCCTTACTAACTGTTAACGAATTAGAGTTGATCTAATCTTACAAAAAGATGTTTTGGGCAGAACCTGAAACAAGGTACTAAGTAGAACTAATTAATACAAGGCTTGTGTCCACACCTTTACTCATTGGAGTTCAATGAGTTCACACCTCCCTTGAAGTTCTTTGGGCCAGAGAGCACTATGGGAGAAAACCCATAATCCCTCTCTCTCGTATCCCACAATTCCTCCCTCTTGTATAAAAGAAACAGACACAGAGCACTTTGGGGGATTTTCACCGGAATGGCATGAAGACTGGAGCTGGCTGGACGCTGAAGAAAGTAGAGGCAGAGGCTGAAGGATCAGACCTTTGGATTTAAAGACATTTGGAGAGAGCTCTTGGAACCAAGCAGAGAGATAGGCCTCTAAGCTAACCGGGCTATATTGGAAATAATAAAAGATCTGAACTTATATCACCTGGCTGAGTTTTAAGAAGAAAAAGCTCACCACATTTTGGCGCCCTGAACGTGGGACAAACAGACCCCTCAGTGGATTTCAGTGGAAAAGCTCCGATCCTGATTCAAGTGGAAAAGCTCCGATCCTGATTCAAGTGGAAAAGCCTCTGATCCTGATCCAGTGGAAAAGACTCATCAACCCAGCAATTAGGGTGAGTGCAACAAAGAAATTTTGTTAGAAGAGTTAAAGTAGAATTTGAGCTAAGATGGGACAGATATTTAGAAAACAGCCTGTTTCTGTTCAAGGAAAATGTTTAGAGAGCATTATTAAAGTTATGGAAAGCCAAGGTTTAATTATAAGTTTACAGCAAATCACTGAATTTTTACAAACTGTAAAGGACATATGTCCTTGTTTCTCTCTTGATAAGGAATTAGATCTAAATGAATGGAAATTGGTTGGAGAGGATCTTTGTCAATTCTATGATAAAAATGGGCCTAACTCAATAATTAATACATATAATGTAATACAATTGGCTATAAGAAGTTATTTAAGTGATAGAATGATGAAAAGGAAAGTACAGGAGGAAGAATTGCCAACTTTACTAGGTGAAAAGGAGGACGAATCAGATGAGAATGGAGTTAATTACAATTCTGAGTATGATACTTCACAGCAGGAGGAATTAGGTGATTCCACATCTCATGACCCTCCCCCCGCAATTAACCCTTCATGGGTGGAACAAGGGGGAGGGAGAGAGACAGAAACACAGTCAGCTTCTCCTGTAAAGCAGAATTTGACGAGATTAGAAAAAGCATTAATTAAAGCAAAAAATGAAGGAGAAGATATATCTGATTTTATAAATGCATATCATGTGATTGAAGAGCTCAACTCCTCAGGTCAAAAAGAGAGAAAATACACTGCTTTTAATTTGGGAAAAATTAAAGATTTGAAAAAGGGTTGCACTCTTTATGGGGCTACATCATCTTATGTGAAGATGTTACTAGATAATTTGTCTTATGAAATCCTAACCCCGAATGACTGGAAATCCATAACGAAAACTTGTCTAGAACCTGGACAAAATTTACTGTGGCTTTCGGAGTTTCATGAATTATGTAGGATTCAAGCCCAACGCAATAGGCAAACAGGAGCTATTGTACAAGTTGCTTTTGACCAACTAGCTGGTGAAGGTCAGTATGCAGAGAGTTCAGAACAGATTTATTATCCCATAACAGTCTATGAGCAAATTTCTAAGGCTGCAATAAAAGCTTGGAATTCTCTCCCTGGACAGAAAGATGGAAATAATGTTTTCACAAAAATAGAGCAAGGTCCCAATGAACCTTTTGCAGATTTTGTGGGACATTTACAAACAGCTGTAATAAGAACCATTGGAGACAATGCAGCAACAGAAATAATGACTAGACATTTGGCTAAGGAAAATGCCAATGAGATTTGCAAGAGAATTATATGGGGGCTAGACAAAAATGCTCCTTTAAAAAAAATCATTAGACGCTGTGCCACAGTGGGCACAAATGCTTATTATGCCCAGACTATGATGAACATGGAAAGACAAGGTCCTTCTTGGCAGAGGAATTCTAGAGAAACTCGTCGATGTTTTCACTGCGGAAAAATTGGACATTTGAGAGCTCATTGTAGATATGGAGATAGAGTGAGAAGACAGGGTGAGAGAAAACCCAAAACCCCATGTCCAAAATGTAACCGAGGCTTTCATTGGGCCTCTAAATGTATATTGACCCAGAAGAATGAGAGGCAAGGCCCAGCTCCAAAGTATCAATCAAAGGACAGGTGGGGCATGATAGCAGTTGAAGTTACACCCAGAGAGACTTTAGAAATTCAGAACTCTGATGTCATCAACCAACAGAAAAGCAATCAGGATTACAGTTGGGAAGAATACAGGCCTTTTAAGACAACAAGACAATATCCAATGCAAACAACTCCAATGTAATTACCAGATGATGAGAAGAAATCCCAAATTTGGTAAATAGAAGGGAATTAGGTTAATTGCTTGGGGAAGAGGATCTGCTTATATTTCCACAGGTGGAAAAGGAATCAGATGGCTAACAATGAGACTGTCAAAAGAACTTTAAAATCTTCAGCTTTCAGTTCCTGAAAAATCAGCAAGAATCACTGGATTCCCTGAGATGAAAAATTGTTGATGAGACTTTTGCAGTACTTCAGAGCTTACAGGAATTATTAGATTCCTGGCGCATGAACTAATGAACAATGGATTCCTTATGGACTATTTCTAGGACTTATGGACATTTGTAAATTTTCAGGTCGATTTATGTTGTTACATTACTACTAGCCTGTGTTATATTACTATGTGCTTATGTATTTTAAGCAATTGCAAGAATCATTGGATTTCTTGAGATGAAAGATTGTTGATGAGACTTTTGCAGTAGTTAAATTTTCATGTTGATTCATGTTATTTGTTACATTACTACTAGCCTGTGTTATATTGCTATGTGCTTATGTAAATTATGTATAATGCCTCCCATATTGATGGATTTATGTATACCATATATATCTGTTACAAAGTTCTGGCCCATATTGATGGCTTTATGTGTACCCCCTCAGAAACCCCCTATGTTTTAAAACAAAAGAAAGGGGGAGATGTTGGAATCCTTACTAACTGTTAACGAATTAGAGTTGATCTAATCTTACAAAAAGATGTTTTGGGCAGAACCTGAAACAAGGTACTAAGTAGAACTAATTAATACAAGGCTTGTGTCCACACCTTTACTCATTGGAGTTCAATGAGTTCACACCTCCCTTGAAGTTCTTTGGGCCAGAGAGCACTATGGGAGAAAACCCATAATCCCTCTCTCTCGTATCCCACAATTCCTCCCTCTTGTATAAAAGAAACAGACACAGAGCACTTTGGGGGATTTTCACCGGAATGGCATGAAGACTGGAGCTGGCTGGAGGCTGAAGAAAGTAGAGGCAGAGGCTGAAGGATCAGACCTTTGGATTTAAAGACATTTGGAGAGAGCTCTTGGAACCAAGCAGAGAGATAGGCCTCTAAGCTAACCGGGCTATATTGGGATAATAAAAGATCTGAACTTTTATCACCTGGCTGCTTTTTGAGAAGAAAAAGATCACCACATGATGTCTCTTGGAGTGAAACAATACACTTCAAGAGATAAATGGAGAGACTTTCAGAGAGAATTATCATCTATGATAAACTTGACAATAAAATCTAAAACTTCCTTCTAACAATAAATATGCCCATTTGAGTAAGTGTATTTAACTTTAGTTCTCTCAGCAGCAGCATGCACCTGCTCATCCATTTTTTTTCTCATCCAGATAACTTATGGTGCATTTGATCCCAGTCTTGCTGACAAAGTCCAGTTTCCTTCCCTCTATCAGATGGCCCACAAATCCTCTTCTCTTCACCGAGGTATTGTCCGCTTATTGGTCTATTTTCAGTGGAACTGGATAGGTCTGATTGTTTCAGATGATATGAGAGGTGAGGAATTCCTCAGGGCAATGAGAGAAGAAATGAAGAAGAATACAGTTTGTATGTCCTTCACAGAAAAGATCCCTCTCAGTGACCAAAAAAAAGAGGAGACTTCTGAGGCCTTAAAGTCCAGGATCCTTACTTCAGAAGTCAAAGTCATTGTCATCCATCCTGACACAGATTCACTTACATTAGTGGAAATCCCACGAGATTTTTTATTCCGAACTAAGAAAGTATGGATTGTCACATCTCATTCAGACATTACAACGAGAGCTGTGTACAATTATGGTTTCATGTTCCCTACTACTCTATTCTTTTCACACTTGACTACTCCAGTCCCTGGGTTTGAGAGTTTTATGAAGGAGCTTATAGATCCTATAATCCTGAGGGATACTATTCTTAAAGTACATAGGCCATCACCTTTGAAATGCTCAGATCAACCATATATCCCAAAGCAAGATTTATATTTACCAAATGCCTCCATGAAATATTTACCTTTTTACCGTGTGGACATGACAACATCTGCCTTGAGTTACAACATCTACAATGCTTTATATGCTGTGGCATGGGCTCTCCATGAAATAGTGATGAAAAGGTCCGAGAAAAGATCCTTGGGAAATGAAGAATCTGTATTGCCTCATTCATGGCAGGTAATATGGAAAGTGTGGCGCCTTTTTAATGATGATTTTTTGAGTATGCATTTTAGCAAGAAGTGGGACACGGGAGACATTGAAGACTTTTCAATTTCTAAAATGATTCTGATTGTATATTTCTCAATGATTTTATTGTTGGTTTCCAATGTTTATCAAATTGCATATAAAGTTAAAAATAAATTTCCTTCCTAGAGTTTTAGAGGTCTAAATGATGTTGGGTTTCATATTTCTTATTCAGCTCTGGATGTTTTTATTATAAATATTTGACGGCCTTTTATTTCATTAGGAACCCATTTTTTTCCTGAAGGACTGAACTCAGGTTTTCATGGAAGGTGATCCTTACTTGTAAGCCAGATCTTTTTTTCTCCAAATTGGCCTATTCTAAGCACTCTGGTTTTTCAATTAAGAAAGTGAGGAGTCTTTTGTCATCCTGACTATGGCTCCAATGTATACATTTGTTTCTTTCTGCATGCTTGCACTATTTTCTCCTTCACCTTGGGGGCATAGAATTGGGCTAAAATATCCCTGGTGACTTCCTCTGGGAATCTTTTTCAGTAGATGATCTGTGGCTTCTTTCATACTCTATTTTACCTTCATATTCCAGAATGCAGGAGAAATTTACTTGATACTTTCTTGAAAGATAAAATTCATTTTCTTTTTGATTGTAGAACTCGTGTAGTCTCATAATGTTAAATGCTCTCCCTTTTATCTGTTTTCCAGGGCAGCATTTTCCATTATGATGCGTCATATTATTTTCCATTCTTTTTTCTTTAGGCTATTTTTTTTCCCACAAAGTGTCATTACTTTCTGCCTTCTTAGTTCTAATTTTTAAGGAAATATTCTCCTTAATGGGCCTCTATATTTACTGCTCAAGTTATGCAATTCTGATTTTTAAGGCATTTTTCTCCTCTATGTCTTTTTCTGCTTCCTTTTACATCTCGCTCATTTCTCTTCATCATTTTTTCTCTATCTCCCTTTTGAAAATTTTGAGATTTCATTTTGAACTCTTCTGTGGCTTTAGACCAATTCTTACTTAGGTTGTGGATTTTGGATAAAGGAATTTTGATTTGGTTATTTTCTTCTTAGTGTGGATTTTTCATCTTCCTGTCCATTACAGTAATTTTCTATGATCAGAACCATTTTCTGTTGTTTACCAGTTTCCCCAGGCTGTTGTTTGACTTTACCTGTTTATTAGAGTAATGCCCTCTTTCCAAGATAAAGAGGTCAATATCCCAAAGTTCAGGAATTTTATACAGCTCTTTTAAGAGATTCTTCTAGGGACGTGGAAGTTTCATTTCTTCCAAGGTTGACTGATCTTAGAAGAAATGCGTTTATTAAAGTCCTGGCCTCTATTCTGTTCTGTGAGTTACCACAAGCATTTTTCCTGCCCTGCAACTGTGAGGAGATCCATATTCCACTGTTGCTAAATGTTGTCTTGTGCTAGTTCTCTTCCTTACCCTCACACTGTGAACCAGAAAGGTGCAGTCCATCTGGGTACTGGCAAAGTCACCGAGTCCTGTCTCGGGGCTTTTTTCAATATTTTTTTTTTTACTTTCTATATTATTAATTTCTCCTTTTAATTTTAGAATTTGAAGTTTAGTAATGATTGGGGGGGTTTAATTTGGTCTTTTTCTAGCTTTTTAAGTTGCAGGCCCAATTCATTGATCTTCTCTTTTTCTATTTTATTCAAGTAAGCCTCTAAGGATATAAAATTTCCCCTTATTACCGCTTTGGCTGCATCCCATAAATTTTGATATGATGTCTCACTGTTGTCATTATCTTGAGTGAAATTATTAATTGTGTCTATAATTTGCTGTTTCACCCAATCATTCTTTAAGATGAGATTATTTAGTTTCCAATTACTTTTTGGTCTATTTACACCTAACTTTTTGCTGAATGTAGTTTTTATTGCATTGTGATCTGAAAAGAAAGCATTTACTATTTCTGCCTTCCTGCATTTAATTTTGAGGTCTTTATGTCCTAATATATGGTCAATTTTTGTGTAGGTTCCATGAACTGCTGAGGAGAAAGTATATTCCTTTCTGTCACCATTCAGTTTTCTCCAGAGATCTATCATACCTAATTTTTCTAATATTCTATTTACCTCTTTAATTTCTTTCTTAGTCTCAGGGCTTTAAAAGTGACCCTTGTAATACCTTCTAACAAGCTCTTCAACCCTCTTAACATCCGTGTTCCAAGCGCTCCTCCAATGGCTGCCACGGCTGCTGTTTCTTCAGGTGCTATAGAGTCAATGGCTGCTGTATTGAGCTCCTGCTTTACACCGAGTGCTTTGAATGTCATGCAAATGGTTTGATAGTTTATCCTGGAGATGGGAGAAGACCACTGGAGGATGGGAGAGCAACGGTCTGGCCTGCACTTCAGAACCGTCCCTTCCAAGGCAGGAGGGAGGGCAGAACAGGAGAGGTTTAAGACAGAGGCACCCACTAGAAGGCTATTGCAATAATCCAGGTATGAAGTCATGAGGATGTTCCAGGAGCAGAGAAAAGGAGGGGAACATATTAGAGAGATGCTGAAAGCAGACCATGGCGATAAAAGAAATAAAGAGGGTGAGAAACAATGAGGACTCGAGAGTGAAAGTGAAACTACAAACCCAGGAGATGCAGGCAACCCTGCCGGTGTCCCAGAAGAAACTCAGATTTGATCCTAACTGAAAATAAGAGCACAGACTCCATAAATTCTCGTGTACAATTGCCTTTTCCTCAGGTACCGCTCACTGATGAGCATTTCTCCTCTTTTTCAGCTGCATTCCTACCTGAAGAACACCCAGTTTGAGAACGTTGTTGGTGAGCAGGTGTTTGTGGATGAGAATAGACGCAAAGAGGCTCACTATGCCATTATGAACTATATATACTTCAATTTTTACAATGATCATCTTCTGTATGTGGGGGACTTTATCCCAGAAGCTCAGCTCAGTCAAGAGTTTACAATTTGTGCAGATGTCATCGTGTGGGACCCGTGGAGTTCAGAGGTCAGATTCATTTTTATTGTTCTTTTATGCTCCTGAACAGGAAAAATCCTTGACCCATGTGGTGTACTCTCCATTACTGACAGGTGCAGCTGGGTGGAAAAATGGCTAGACTCTAAGCCCTGGTTCCCTTTCACTTGTTATAAGCTCATACATGTCTCCCCTGTTTTCTCTTTAGCAATCCTCTTTATTGTTTCTTACATCACTACAATACTTTATTATATTTATACACATCTACATAGGTATATTGTTAAACACACAGAGAAATCTTGTTGCATTTATACATACATATGTAAATTTATATCTATGTATAGACGCAAAGAGGCTCATTATGCCCTTATGAACTATATATGTAGTTCAACAAATCTTCAATTTATAGATACCATTTCATATTCCCATTCTTTGTCATTTCCAATGAAGGCTTAAATATATTTTAATTTGTATTTGTTTTCAACTTAAGTAGGAAAGAATGAAAAAACTTTTAGCTTGTATGCAGCTGAACATAGAGGATTCAATATATAACCGCGACTTTCCATTTCACATTGCTTACTTTTTTCCTAAAAAATGCGTCTGTGTATCTGTGTGTGTGTGTGTGTGCATGTGTGTGTGTGTGCGTGTGTGTGTGTGTGTGTGTGTGTGTGTGTGTGTGTAAAACACAAGTATCCATGTTCTATCTCTCTTTCGAGGAAAATTGTTTATACTTGCATCTGTTCTTTGTAATTGATTTGAGAAGTTATAGCACGCAAAATGACTTAGATTTCAAAAATGTTCTTGGAAAACCATCATTGTTACTGGGCACAATATTTTCTTAGTTCAACTCATTTTACTTTTTGTTCTTTCATATAACTTTTACCCCGTTTTTCTAAAATCAATCAGGTCACCATTTCTAATAGCACAACACTATTCTCTCACTGTTATATACACCACATCTTGTTCAGACACAGTGGATAGAGCACTGACCCTGGAGCCAGGGGGAGCTGAGTTTATGTCCAGTCGGAGTCACTGAACACTGCCTCGATGTTTGACCCTGAGCAAGTCACTTAATCCCAATTCACAAACACACTCACACACACACACACACACACACACACACACACTCACACTCACACACACACACACACACACACTCACACTCACACACACACTCACACACACATACACACTCACACACACTCTCATACACACACACACACACACACACACACACACTCACAACAAAGTAAGACCAAAGTCTATTAGAAGTCTCTTGTATCATCTCATTGTTGAAATGAAACAAGTCCATCACAGCTGATCATCATATAACCTTATTACTTTGTAAAATTGTCTCTGGGTTCGGTTAATTATTAGTAATATTATTTCTTTATCTCTGGTACTCCTCAGGAAGGTTTTGTTTTCTTCCTTATCTCTTTAAATTGTAGCTATTTTTGGTTTTACTTGGTCTAGAATCAGGATCAATACTCCTGCTTTTTTTTTTTTACTTCAGCTGAAGAATAATATATTCTGTTCTATTTTTTGCCTTTAATCTGTATGGATATTATTGCTTCACATTCGTTTGTTTCAAACAACATATTGAAGATTCTGGCTTTTAATCCATTCTGCTCGCTACTTCTCTTTTCTGGGAGTGCTCATCAGATTCATATTCATATTTAAGATTACTAACTCTGTATGTCCCAGTGATCTATGTTTTCTACATTATACATTTCTCTCTCCCTTCACCCTTTCCTTTCTCACCAGTGTTTTGCTTCTGATCCTCACATCCCTCAATCTGTTTTCCCCCTTTTGAGTCACTTCCCATTTACTTTATCTATATCCCTTCTACTTCTGCCTTCCCTTCTATTAGCTTTCCTTTTTTTTCCTTCTACTTCTTTAGACAGTGAAAAAAAATTCAGTATCTAATAAAATATTTAGTATATTCCCCGTGAGCCAAAACTCAAAAGATTAAGAGTCCCTAATGCTCATACCTCTCCCTTCTTTCCCTATAATGTAATAGGTCATGTGTGTCTCCTTGCATGATGTCATATAACTCATTTTACTTCTCCTTTTTCTTCTCCCCATGCAATTATTTTCCACCTTTCATTTCTTTGTTTTCATCAAATTGATGCTAAGTTATTCCTACACCTTCTGCTTAGGTACAATTTCCTTCTTTTTGTCCTGATTTAACTTTTGCTGATACTCTTCACTCTTGTATTTGAAATTCACATTTTAGTTATAGCTTTGGTCTTTTCATTAGAAAAGATTGAAAATTTCCTATTTTATTAAATATCGAATTTCCCTTCAGCAAGATAATGCTTCATTTTTCTGAGTAGCTGATTTTTGATTGTCTACAAACTTTTACCTCCCGCGATGCTTTAATGTAGTAGTTTTTAATCCTGGGTGATACTAATGGGCAGGCCTCAATTTTTGCTTCTGTTTCTGTATTCTTGCAGAATTGTCCCCTTGATTATGGAACTTAGCTGCAATATTCCTTGGAGGTTTCATTTTAGGTCACTTTAAGGAATTAATTTGTGGATTCTTTCAATAAATTTTACCTTCTGCTGCTCAAATATCAGGACAGTTTTCCTTGATGATTTCTTGAAAAATGTTTACTGGGCCTTTTATTGATGGTAGTTTTCAGAACATCCACTAATTACTATTTTGTCACTCCTGGTTCTGGTTTCCACATCATTTGTTTCTCCAATGAAATATTATATATTTTAGTCAAATTTTTCACTTTTAAATTTTATTTCACTGATTCTAGATGTCTAGTTGAGTCATTCATTTCCATTCGTCAAATTCAAAATTTTAGTGCATCACTTTTTTGCTGTGACTCTTTCACCTCCTTTTGGATTTGGCAAATTGTACTTCAGAAGAATTTTTGTTCTATGGCTTTTTTTCATTTCTCCAATTTTATTTTTAGTTGTTATTTTCTTTTTCAATTTCCTCAAATTGATTTTTAAGAAATAATTATCTTTTATGTTTTTTCCCATTTTCCCAATTTTGTGTCTGTGAGTGTCTGTGTGAGGAGTTGTTTCTTCTAGACATTTGCCTATTTTCAATTCCAAGCTTGGGTTCTTATTCCCAAATTGTCATAAATTTCCTTCATAATTCTTATTCCTGCAAATTTTTTCTCACATCTCTTTTTAAAGAATTTTTTAAAGCTTTGTCAAGAGAGCTTGACCTGAGTTCATATCCCCTCTGAGATTTGATTCATAGGCATTTTGCCATTGTTATCTTCTTCCAGGCTTCTATTATGATCTTCCCTGACTACATAATATCTCTCTATGGTCAGAGTTTTTGGTGCTCATCTGCTCACTTTTAAAATTTGAGCTCCTATTGGGCTTATACCCCAAAGAGATACTAAAAAAGGGAAGGGGACTTGTATGTGCCAAAATATTTGTAGCAGCCCTGTTTGTAGTGGCTAGAAACTGGAAAATGAATGGATGCCCATCAATTGGAGAATGGCTGGGTAAACTGTGGTATATGAATGTTATGGAATATTATTGTTCTGTAAGAAATGACCAGCAGGATGAATACAGAGAGGCTTGGAGAGACCTACATGGACTGATGCTAAGTGAGAGGAGCAGAACCAGGAGATCATTATACACTTCAACAATGATATTGTATGAGGATGTATTCTGATGGAAGTGGATTTCTCTGACAAAGAGACTTAACTGAGTTTCATTGGAGAAATGATGGACAGAAACAGCTACACCCAAAGAAGGAATACTGGGAAATGAATGTGAACTATTAGCATTTTTGATTTTCTTCCCGAGTTATTTTTACCTTCTGAATCCAATTCTCCTTGTGCAACAAGAGAACTGTTCGGTTCTGCAAATATGTATTGTATCTAGGATATACTGCAACATATTTAACATATATAGGACTGCTTGCCATCTTGGGAGGAGGGAGGGAGGGGAAAAAAATGAAACATAAGTGATTGCAAGGGATAATGTCGTGTAAAAATTATCCTGGCATGGACTCTGTCAATACAAAGTTATTATTAAATAAAATAAAATTAAAAAAAAAAAATAAAATAAAATAAAATTTGAGCTCTATTCCTTGGACACACAAGAGATGGTCTCAAGCTTCTTTTAGAAGAACAAGGGTCTCTTACTATGTGGGGGCAAGGATTCTGCAGACTTTGCCATTGGGCTGCTTGCTGAAGTTCACTGACTCCCAGGTTCTCTTCAGTGTTTGCCCTGGGAGTCTCACAGCAGAACTGCTGATGTGCTGGCTCTCTGGATGAGGACACAGTAGGCACAGTAGCTGTACTTTGGCTAAGAGCCTCACACTAAATTCCCAATGCTGGACTTCTTCTGGCTATTCCTAGATGTATCTCCCTTCCCTCCCCGCCACTCTGCTGGACCATGATCCACCTGTGCTGTCCTGTCCTGAAGGCATTCCAATATATCTTAAGCTGAAAAATTACATTCCAAATGTTTCTGGGTTCTGTCACTCCAAAACCCAGTCCGGCACTTGATCTGCCAAAAGTGTTATGTTTGGTTTTTCGTTGAGTGCATTGATTCCTTCAATTTCTCTTTCATCACCTATTAATGAAGAAAACATTTCCAGTACAATATTGCATAATAGTGGTGTGAATGGACATGCTTGTTTAACCCTTGATTTTATTAGGAATATTTCTAGGTAATCAAAATTCACATGACTTTGGGAACGGCACTTGCAGTACAATGGCCTTCCCCAAGGAGAAGCTTCAGGGTCTTGTTGAGAAATCTCCCACATCTATGACTGAAACAAGGGAAGTCTTCTTCTCTGTAATTATGCAATATATGGACTATCTCATAAAGAACCAGGGTGTGAAATACATTTTTGGAAATGGTTCAGTAGGAGAAGGTTTGTTACTGAGTGTTGCAGAAGAGAGGGTGACAAATGGAAAGAGTAAGTTGGACCATGTGATCATCCATATACACTCCTAATTATGTATCTGTGGAGATGGTTATCAAAGCCAGAATGGCAAAAAAAAAAAAAAAAAAGCTGCGTTTTTCTTCACAAACATAAATAGCTGTCAGTTAAAAATGTTTATTGCATTCCCCTGTCACCATCTTAGATTCCCTCTGCCATATGTAGTCCCAGTTGTCCTGCTGGATTCAGGAAGTTGCCTATGGAGGGGAAGCCTCCTTGTTGCTTCAGCTGCTCCCCATGCTCAGAAGGAGAAATCTCCAGCCATATGGGTGAGTTACAGCAAGGAGCTCGCTTCTTACCGCCCGTGCTAGTGAAAAAGACTAAGAGGATATTCCTTTGTCTCAATTTTGCAGAAATGTCACAGTTTCTGTAAATGATTATATGAGTCAGAGAAAGAGCAAAAGTTAGGAACTTTACCCATAAGACCAAAGTGAAATTGAAAATTAATGTAAGCAATGAAAAAAACTAGTATCACACTTTGCAGGAGATTTGGTATGTTTAGAGAATTCTTGAAAAATCAACAAAAACTACTTGAAACATTTTCAACACAATCAGTGGATAGAAACCAAACCCACATATATCACTGCCATTTTCATGTTATAAAAAAAGGCCAGGAATGAGAGGTAGAAAGAAAAATCCCAGATAAGTGGAAACAAGACAAAATATGTGGAAGGCAACTTGCAAAGTCAAAGCCAGGAACTGTACAAACACAATGACATGGTAAATTTTTCCTGCTGCAAAATGAGAAAGATAATAGACAGGAAGAAATTGTTCATTATCTTATTTCTTTGATGAACTGCCATCACTTACCATTTTATTCCTACATAGTTTGCCATGGATATACACAAAGGTAAAGATTAAAAACGATATATACTAGTGTCTCTGCATTTGTATGTATATTTGTAAAATATGTAAATATATAAGTTTATAGATAAGGGAGTGAGAGAGATGTCTTTGCAAGAAAAAGAAAGGGAGAAACAGATAGATGCTGAGAGAAAAAGGCAGAGGTAGAGATAGAGAGAAATGAATAGAGAAACAGAAATCGAAACAGAGATGTTGAGCTGGAGAAGGCAAAAGCAAAGAAAGTTACCTGATGGGGGAGTTGTATTCCACACAATTTAGATTGCAGACTTTTCTCTAACTTACGGGTCTGGTTTCAGCAGAAAATTTACTCAAAACTGACCAAGAGCTGAAAACTAGCAGGGTCTTCAGATATCATGGTTCATGTCCCATAAGAAACCCAGAGCCATTAGCTGACTCTGTAAGCTCCATAGGAGCCATCCAAATGCTATTACCCCTTTCTACTGATGATCCAGTGTTGCCTTTCCCTATTTCATTGTTCTAATGCTTTATGGTATTGAACAATATAGTAACAAAAAAGTCAGACATAGTGAGCAATGCTGAACAAATTGGCCTTTTCCCTCTGACATTTTAATCAACAGACTTGAAAGCAGGGATAGCCCTGGGACTGGACCTGGGACCTGTGGTTAGAGGGAACTCCTGCAGCAGGAACCATCTCTACTTAAGAAGGTCAGGTATTTAGCTGGGCCTTGTTTTCTGGGAGATACCAAAATCATTGTGGAGCAGAGTAACTTCCACAACATTAAGAGGGCATCTGCCCTTTCATAGCCATCATCTGTTTTCATCACACGGCACATGGAGTGACATCAGCTCAGCCCAGGAGGTTAAGAAATGAGACATGGGATAAGGAAATCACCACGTGGATCACAGGACTTGTGTAGTCAACACTGCATCCTAAGCTCCAAGCAGAATGGATGCTGCCATGGCTTATTCAATAGCATTGCACTTGAGTCTGGCCTCACATGGTTTTGAATCCAAGAGAGAAGGAAAAACAGGAAACCAGAGAAAAGGCGGCTTCTGTGAGAAGATCCTACAATTACAAAATTTAGACGATCCCTTAATCTCATCTGCTGCCTTAGTGGGGCACACATGGGTCTCTCCCCTGCAATGACGGCAAATTCTTGTGATCATGATAAAAATTGTAAAAACCATTTAAATAGAGGCTCAATTATGAGCTACATATGTTCATTCTCCTGTGATGCTCATAATAACCTTATGAAGATGGTGTGATTATTATCCTTATTTCCCTGAAGGGAAAACAAAGACAGACCAAAGCATATTATTTACCCAGATACATAACAACTGTGTTTCTGAGGCAGGGTGTAAACTCTGACTTTCTTGACTTCAAGTCCTATTCATATCCAGTAGTCATTTACTTAGTGATAATTCATAGTAAAATTGAAGCAGTTGAGGGTAATTTGTGACATAGCTGGCATGTCTCTTTGGGTTTTCACTACAGATGTGTCAGGGACAATAAAAGATTTCTGAAGATCATAAACAAAGAGGGAGAATCAATGAGGAGAAAATAATAATTTTGAGGCAACAGGGAGACTGCTGATAGAAATCAGGGGCCTAGTGTGTCATTGAAGCTTTCGAGATACTAATTTCAGGTCTCATGGACCTGAAAACTATGGTTAAAATAAGGTCAATCCAATATTCCAAATACTAGTGAAAAACTCCAACTGAGGATCCAAAGAGAACTTTTCTTTAAATTAATTGATGAAATGAAGATATTAATGGGTTATCATTTTCACTATTGAATACATCCTGGAAAGGCTTGATTTCTCTTGGGATTCATAAAAGGAATACTTCCAAAACAAAAGAAACAGGTTTTCTATAAGAAACTTGCTAGCTGTTTAAGAAGTCATTAATCAGTCAATCAAGAGTCATTTAGTATGGGAAGAACTTGGTCATAAATAAAGGGTTAGAGTGATAAAAAGGAAGTGAATCCTTCATTCAGGGAGATTCTATTCCAACCTAGGAGACAAGTATACACATACTGTCTGTATCTACCAAGGAAATGTTTAAAATTCATAAAAATCGGTTGTGGAAAGGTGTAAACTGGGAGCTGCAAAGAATGAGGAAGTATTGAAACAGGCAGCTCTTCAACTTGAGTTGTTGCCCAACACAACACTGAAGTAATCTGGAATATTTGATAGGAAAGGGCTCCACTGTCTAAGCTTATTGTCCTTAGTGATTAGATTAAGAAAAAAAGGTGTCATCTCTTATATAAAAGAAATAAAGAGAACTTGAATCCAAGCCAGCAGTGACCAAGGACTTGAATAGATTTGATCTGGCCAGTGTACTGTACCAAGTGACTTACCAGTGACAGTGTCAATCAGTAAAGAGAGAATGGGGTTTTGCATATGGTGGAAGCAGAAGGAATTGCTGCAGATCTCGGGAGTATTTCCTACTGTGGGAATGAAGTGAAATATTTTAATCTAAACATTAAGTCCTTGTTTGTCTCCATCAGATGCCGAGCAGTGTAAGAAGTGCCCAGAGGATGAGTATCCCAATAAGCAGAGAGATCACTGCCTCCCCAAGATTGTGACCTTCCTGGATGTGAATGAAACCTGGGGGAAGGCAGTGATAGCTGTAGCTGTTTCACTCTCATTGCTCACCGCCCTGGTACTGTGGGTCTTTGTGAAGTTCCAAGACACTCCCATAGTCCAAGCCAATAACAGGAACCTCAGCTACCTGCTCCTCACCTCCCTTTCCTTCTGCTTCCTCTGCTCCTTGCTCTTCCTGGGATGTTCCACCACTGCTTCCTGCCTTTTCCGACAAACAATATTTGCAGTTGTGTTCACAGTGGCAGTTTCCTCCATTTTGGCCAAAACCATCATCGTGGTTCTGGCTTTCAGGGTGACAGGGCCAGGGAGCAGGATGTGGATGTTCCTTCATCCCAGAGTGCCCTACTGTGTGGTTCTCATCTGTTCTGGAATTCAAGTGCTTTTCTGTGCCATCTGGTTGGGGACCCATCCTCTCTTTCCAGAGGCAGACACACGCTCTGAATCCAGGCACATCATCCTCACGTGTAACGAGGGCTCCGCCTTTGCATTTTACTGTGTCCTGGGCTACATGGGCTTTCTGGCCCTGGGCAGCTTCACCATAGCCTTCCTGGCCAGGAATCTGCTCGATGCCTTCAACGAAGCCAAGTTCATCACGTTCAGCATGTTGGTGTTTTGCAGCGTCTGGATCTCTTTCCTCCCCATGTATCAGAGCTCCAAAGGGAAAGCCGTGATGATTGTGGAGATCTTCTCCATCTTGGCCTCCAGCGCCGAGTTACTGGGATGCATTTTTATTCCCAAATGTCTTGTGATTCTTCTGACATCCTGGGAAAATAACACAAAACAGACCAAGAATCAAAGGAGTTCCTGGAGCAAGAATTCTTTTTTTTAAATAATTTGATATCTTTATTTTCCCCCGTTTCATATGAAACAACATTTTTAACTTTTTTTTCATGCTTTGACTTCCGCATTCTCTCCCTTCTTTCCCAACCCCAGAACCATTGAGATATCACATGTGCAGTTACACAAAATATTTATACAAATGTCTTGTTGAGAAATACATGTGTATCATTCCTTGGATTAATAAAAAGAATCCTTAAAATAATATTTTTACAAACTGTGCAACATCAACAGTTTCACCATAAAGATCTTCAGAGTAGTTTTGGATCATGGTGTTGTTGCAAAAACAGTTATTTGCAGGTGACCACTCCACTCTATTGCTTGACTTTGTGCACATTACATTTCAGTTTGCTCATGTTCATGTCTATCCTTCCAGATTTATCTGGTCATCATAGTTACAGAATCATCAAAGTATTCCATCCCAATTACATACCACACTTTCTTCAGCGATTCTGCATTTGATGGGAATTCCCTCAATTTCTAATTCTTTCCCCAAGAACAGAGGTCACATCAATATTTTTGCATGTATATTTCCCTTTCCTTTTTTTCTTAATCCCTTTTGGGTTTCAAACCATGTAGTATTAGTTTTAGGTGGATGAATTTGTCTAACTTTAGTGCCTTTTCAACATATATCATATATTTTAATCAATATCTATTGGGGGCTGGCTCATATTTTAATATATTTCAATCATTTATCTATACGTTTGAAAAAAGCTGGCTGCAGCAAAGAAAGTTGCTTCAAAATGTTGTTCACAATGATTGTTGCTGATTATATATTTCCCCATTTATTTGTTTTTTTTCAGTTTATCCTTCTTGAAAGGCTTTTACTTTTCACCACACAGTTCACAATATTCCCTCTCTTTTCTCACCATAGCCCCTACTCTTATTCCTTTACCCCCCTACTATCTTGCAAAATAATATAGATTTCTATATGTTGAGTGTGCATGTTATTTCCTCTTAACAGCCAATTCGAATAAGTGTAATATTCACTCTCTCTATATGCCCTCCTTCCTTCCCCTCTATTAAATATTTTATGTTGCTTTTTCAATAGAAGATAATTTATGCCATCCTCCTTCTCCCTTTCCCTTTCTCCCATTACATTCCAGCAACCCTTTAATTTAATGTAATTTCTTTCATCAAGTATTTTCATATTCATATTCAATTCACACCTATGCACTCTGTTTGTATGTACTCCTAACTTCCCTAATAACAGGAAATCTCTCCTGAAATACAAAGATCATCCTCTCATGTAAGAATATAAACAGATAAAACAGGTTAATTTCCTTATGATTTCCATTTCCTGATTTACTACTTGTATTTCTCCCGAATTCTGTATTTGAAAGTCAGTTTTTCTGTTCAGCTCTGGTCTTTTCACAACAAATACTTGGAATTCCTCTATTTCCCTGAGCTCCCACCTTTTCCTAAATGTTTAGCATGAGTTTTACTGGGCAGGTGATTCCTGGTTACCATCCTAGCTCTTTGCTGTATAGAAATTCATATTCCAAATACTCTGATACTTTAAAGAAAAAGTGACAAAATCTCGTGTATCCTGACTGTCTTCTCACTATACTTGAATTCTTTCTTTAAAGATATTTGCAATAATTCCTGTTTACCTAAAAGTTCTGGAATTTGACAACCCTATTTCTGGACATTTCCTTTTTTGAATTCTTCAGACAGTGATGAGTGTGTTCATTCCATTTCTCTTATTACCTGCTGGAATACCGAGAGTTTTCCTCAATGATATCTAACCAGAAGATGTCTAGGAAGTCCCATAATTTTAAAATGATCTCTGCTGGATCATTATTTTTTCAGCGAGATATATCACATTGTTTTCTACTTTTTCATTATTTACAGTTTGATTGATGGTGTTTGGATTTCTCATAAAGACATTAGCTTCCATTGGACAAATTATATCTTATGTTTTGGCCAAGACAGCAGCGGATTCAGAGTTATGGCTCCTTGTTTGCTGGCATCAATCCAGGGCTGGTACTTTGCTGGCTTGATCTATACCACTCCTGAGCTCCTACCTCACAATAGCCCTTTCCTGATGGCAAGTTGTCTTTGGTTAAAAAAAGTTCCAGTCCATCTTTTTTTTTTTTCTCAGTAATAACACCTAAAATGTATTTGTCATCATTTTAAAGGAATTTGGAGCATTTGCTGTGAAACCTGAAGTGAATTCATTCTTTAGTCGGCCTTCTGAGCTCTTGGTTCAAGATGGTTTGGTAGCATAGAATAGCATTTCTTTTTCTTTCTTTCTTTTATTTTTTTTTCTTTATTAAAGCTCATTATTTTAAAAAATATATGCATGGGCAATTCTTCAACCTTGACCCTTGCAAAACCTTGTGTTCCAATTTCCCCCCTTGCCTTACCACCTCCCTGAGATGACAAGTAGTCCAGTATATGTTAAACATTGTAGAAATATGGATCAAATTCAATATGTTCATACATATTTATACAATTATCTTATTGTGCAAGAAAAATCAAATAAAACCAGAAAAATATAGACAAAATAAAATGCAAGCAAAGAACAACAAAATAGTGAAAATGTTCTGTTGGGAAGCACACTCAGTTCCCACAAGCCTCTCTCTGGTTGTAGATGGCTCTCTTTATCACTAAACCATTGGATCTGGTCCAAAGCATCTCGTTGTTGAAAAGAGCCACGTCCTCCTGAACTGATCATCATATAATCTTGTTCTACTCTTTTCACTCAGCATCAGTTCATGTCAGTCTCTCCAGGCCTCTCTGAAATCGTCCTGCTGGTCGTTTGTTGTAGAACAATAATTAGAATAGAATGTCTGGGGGATGTTTCTGGGAATAAACGGCTTGAAGAATGTAATAGGAACAAGACCATCATGAAGTACACAATATAGGACTCTGTTACAGTAAGTACACTGTTATCACCAAGTGCTACAAGTTATGATTGTTACATTCGGCAGACTGACTGCTAATCACTGTTTAATGTTCATGTCAAGCTGCAAGGAAGGGGAGAATGTATATCTGTAATCTTGAAACATGCAGTAAGTAACCGAAGATGCTATTATTATTGCAATATTAGTTTAGAGAAAATATAGACCCTGGCTTTCAGATCAATAAATGAAATGCATAGATGGTACCTGACTGGCTCCCGTACTTTCCTTTCCACTCTCATCCTACTTGGGGGAACGGGAGCAGCATCCGCACTGGCACTCAATTAGACAGGGACCTGAATGCCATTGTGGAGGACAGTGACCTCTTGGTGAGCTTAGGGATTAAGGTAAGAGGGGAAATTATTTTAGCTCCAGGCTAACACAAGTATTAGTTATAAGTAAATTTGAGTTTTGTACCACTGATATCTATATAGTGCACATATTGAATCAGAATGGGGCAAAAGCAATCAGGTGACAGGGACTGAGAATGTTATCAGAAAATCTTAAAGAAGCGAGTAAAGGAAAGAGAATTGGAAATGACTACAGGACAGTTACAGGAATTTTTAGAGTTTATAGAAAAATGCTGGTTTTTGTTTTCACAAGAAGAAACAATCCATGGAAAGAAATGGAAGACAGAAGGAAAATCAATGAGGGAATATTTTAGAGAAACAGGGCCAGGAGTTTTTCCAGTTCCTATATTTTCTAATTGAAATATTTTGGAAAAAAAAAAAACAGGAGAGGATAGCACAGTTACTGATAATATCTTACAAAAGAGTAGAAAGAGAATATTAAAAGGTTCTGAGAGTACAGGAAAAGAGGTATTCGGGATGCAATCGATAACTGATTCTAGGCTACTTTTACAGTTGGAAATAGAAGGAAAACTCTTTGAGTCCAGAGGAAATGTTGGTGATAATTCTGGCATTTCCACCTCCAAAGCCTCTGCCTTCCCTTACCCCAGAAGAGAAGCAAGAAATGCAAAACCTTGGCCCTCAGGAGAATAAAAAGGGGCCCTGGCTCCTCCCTGACGGCAGAGAGGTACTGAGCACAGCGGGAATGAGACGTGCTCCCACATTTACATCGGGTCAGTCACTGGGGTGTCAGAGGCCTGTGTGACGTGGTGCTGACCAAGTTTGTGGCACTGGCTTGTACATGATAGCAGGCAACTGGCCAGCAGGTGTCTTGTTGTCAGAGGATGAATAGGGCGGCCCAACGAAAAGTCCAGAAAGAAGGAAGGCCCCTGGTATCGACCCCTTACAAAGCATTCAGGTGGACTTTGCCGAACTGCCATCTGTGGGGCGTCTCAAATTCCTGTGGGTTGTAGCGGACCATCTGCCTCATGGGTGGAGGCCTCCCCCTTGCCCGGGAAACTGCCTCAGTAGTCAATAAAGTCCTCCCTGAGCATATCACTCCAGGGTATCTGCTGGTGAAGCAGGTACACTTGGACCAAGGCACCCATTTCACAGCTAAGCTCCTCCCATCTGTGGCACAAACTCTAGGAATATCATGGGATTTACTCACCCCATGGCATCTGTCCTCATCAGGTAAAGTGGAAAGGGTGGATAACAACATTAAAGGGATTAAGGGGAAAAAATGGAAATTGAATTGTATGTTTAAAAATCTTTATAGCAGCTCTTTTCTTTTTTCTTTTTTTAAATTTTCATTTATTTATTTATTTACAAAAAATATGCAATGTTAATTTTCAACATTGACCCTTGCAAAACCTTTTGTTCCAAATTTTCCCCACCTTCCTCCACCCCCTCGTCTAACTTGCCAGTATTCCAACACATGTTACACATGTTGAAATACATGTTAAATCCAATATAGCTTTACATATTTATACTACTGCACAATATATTGTACTTCACTTGCTTCACAAGAAAAATCATATCGAGAAGGGAAGGAAAAAAAACTGAGGAATAAAACAAAATTCAAACAAATTACAATAGATAGTAAGAATGCTATGTTGTGTTCCACTCTGTTCCCACAATCCTCTCTCTGGGTGTAGATGGCTCTCTTCATTACTGAGCAAATGGAACTGTTTTGAATCCTTTCATTGTTGAAGAAAACCACTTCCATCAGAATCGATTTTTGTATAGTCTTGTTGCCATGCATACTGATCTCCTGGTTCTGCTCATTTCACTTACCATTAGTTCATGTAACTCTCTCCAGGCCTTTCTGAAATCGTACTCCTGGTTGTTTCTTTTTTATCATTATTATTATTATAGCTTTTCATTTACAAGTTATATGCATGGGTAATGTTACAGCATTGACAATTGCCAAAACTTTTGTTCCAATTTTTCCTGTCCTTCCTCCCACCCCCTCCCCCAGTGACCAATAATGTTAAATATGTTAAAGTATAAATTAAATACAATATAAGTATACATGTCCAAACAGTTATTTTCCTGTACAAAAAGAATCAGAATTTGAAATAGTGTACTATTAGCCTGTGAAGGAAATCAAAAATGCAGGTGGACAAAAATAGAAGGATTGGGAATTCTATGTAATGGTTCATAGTCATCTCCCAGAGTTCTTTCCCTGGGTGTAGCTGGTTCAGTTCATTACTGCTCTATTGGATTTGGTTCATCTCATTGCTGGATCTGGCCACGTCCATCAGAACTGATCATCTTATAGTACTGTTGTTGAAGTATATAGTGATCTCCTGATCCTGCTCATTTCACTCAGCATCACTTCATGTAAGTCTCTCCAGGCCTTTCTGAAATCATCCTGTTGGTCATTTCTTACTGAACAATAATATTCCATAACATTCATATGCCACAATTTATTCAGCCATTCTCCAATTGATGGGCATCCACTCAGTTTCCAGTTTCTGGCCACTACAAAACGGGCTGCCACAAACATTCTTGCACATGTGGGTCCCTTTGCCTCCTTTAAGATCTCTTTGGGATACGAGCCCAGTAGGAACACTGCTGGATCAAAGGGGATGCACAGTTTGATAACTTTTTGAGCATAGTTCCAGCTTGTTCTCCAGAATGGCTGGATGTATTCACAATTCCATCAACAATGTATCAGTGTCCCTGTTTTCCCACATCCGCTCCAACATTCGGCATTATCTTTTCCTGTCATCTTAGCAATGTGAGAGGTGTGTAGTGGTATGTCAGAGTTGTCTTAATTTGCATTTCTCTGATCAATACTGATTTGGAGCACCTTCTCACATGACTAGAAGTAGTTTCAATTTCTTCATCTGAAAATTGTCTCTTCATATCATTTGTCCTTTCATCAATTGGAGGATGCCTTAATTTCTTATAAATTAGAGTCAATTTCTCTAAGATTAGAATGTGTGGCAGATCTCTTCCAAACACGTTTCTTAGAACTCAGTAACCTTGTCTTCCTCCAGAGATTCTTGGTACTAGAAATCAGCAAGGACAGACACATCTCCTGACTTCCCAGAAGGCCTGCCCCCTGCGGGGGAGATGCAGAAGCCCAGCCAGAATTGATTAGCAAAGTTCTCCACAGCAAAGGGTCTTAATAAGTTTTTGTGTCCTTTAATATCGGGGCCATAAACCTCTGCCCCTTTGTTTTCTTATAATTGGAGAAGATATACCTTAGTACCAAGGTCAATGAAGCAGTGTAGGAATTGTGCGGATAAGAACCAATAATACAAGTACAAAGAACAAGCAGGAAAGGATAAATGATTTCCACGTATCCCATAATGACCGTGTAGGAAATAATTGTGGCCTTGTGTCTTCCATCCATTGGGCTGCCTGGTGGAGATGATGCACATTTGTAAGTACCTGTTGTGATTTCTATACACAGCAAGATGAAGTCCCAACCACGGATACAGCACCTTTGGCCGCTAACAGATAACCCAGCGCGGTTCTGTTATCTATGGCCTCACGGGCCGGGAATTCCATGATTCCCGTAAGTCCTGGAGACCTGCAGCGGTTTCACTAGCAATTACTTCACTGGCCGTTATACTGTTAGTTAGCATTAGTTAACATAGCGATCTCAAGATCTCTCTATCCTGCCCAAGGGAGAAGGAGCGCAGGAGTTTCTCTGACCCCCCTAAGAAACGACCCCAGGATCTCCTTGTTATACGGCGGGTATCGCGCTGCGGGGACGGTGAAGAGTTGTTATTTGCGCACCCGGGTGGATCACCCCTGAGGTACATTGCCCAGAGTTGATGCCGGGCTTAGACCTCGGGAAGCACTGAGCGCGGTGATCCCGTCCCGCCGGGTGTTGTTGGCCCGAGCCCCATATACAGTCACAGGTTCTGTTGATCCTCCACAAAGAAACAAATACCTTTTGGAGCACGCGCCGAGCCGCGCTTTGTGGTGTCTAAGGCTGCACTTACTCCTGGCTCCGCTCGGCAGAGGCTACAACGTGGTAACAGAAAAGGAAGCTCGTCTGTGTTATTCAGGGGAGAGGAACTTGCCCGGGGGAGGTTCTGGCGGAGCGGCTTCCATTAAAATTCTCCTGTCACCTCGCAGTCACATAGAGGGATTCGGAGGCCGATAGCGACGCCTAGTGGCTGCAAAGTGCCAATACCGAGGCTGGAAAGTACCCATAGATATTGTTCAATTGCCGCACAAAAAGCGTGTCCAGTTTGGAGATGGAAAAGCAGAAAAACTGTCACTCACAAATGTGGGCGGTCCTTCTGTGCCGTTCCCTCCAGGTCCGTCAGCATCCTGCCATAGCGCTGCGGCGCCTCGAACGCCACATTGTAACAACGCATCCCGGCCCGGAAACGAAGGACGTCATGCAAAGTGTCTCCTACCGGCTGCGCCTGCACCGGGGGAGCGAACCCCGCAGGAGGAGATGGATCTGCCCGCGCACGTGCGCCCTGACACCATGCGGTCCATTCCTCACTGGGGGCGGATCCGACTCGCCCAGCAGCCCCGAGGACCGGAATTCGCCGCCGCTCGTCCCAATTTATTTGGGGGATTCCGTTGTCACCCGGCCGATGCAGAGGCAATGACAAAGACGGGTCGTACTGGCATCGGTCTGAAAGGTGGACTGGCAAAGGGGATGTTTGCGCTCCCAGAGCAGCCCCTTTCCACACGCTAAAAGCCAGAAGCCCGACCTGGGAGCCCTGCTCTTCTCTCACCGCTTTCCTTGTCTCCTTTTTGCCGGACGCCTCGTTTTCTGGCTTCTCCTGAGGGATAAGGCGGAGATATCTGCTTGGCCGCCGCGAGGGCTTGCTACATGTGGGCAAATACAGCAAACCCTCCGGCCCAGCTGTTCCTTCGGGCGGCACTCCCACTGCCCTGTCTTTGGCTCCTTCCACATGACTAAGTGATCATCACATGGAAGAGGTCTGGGAGTTATTTCTTTCTCATCCAGTCTGGGGGCATAACAACCAATCTCCGGGTGACGAGCCATTCTGACCCCAAACCGTGTCTTCCTCAAAGAATTATACTTAGCGAGCTCCTAGGGTGCCTGTAGCTACCCCTTTCTTCTGTTTGGGAAGTAATGTTTTGATATCTCTATTTCCCCATTCCACTGTAGCTTGTCCTTGGGAATTGAAAGGGTTCCCTGCAGACTGAATCCCGAGACCCATTTCATGAAGATTTCTCCCCAAATTTACATTCTGATGCCCAATGAAATCCTTTTCCACATTTTGGACATTTAGATTTTGGTCTATTCTCTTTTTCTTATTTCCTTTCTGTCAGCACTGAGGCTTTATATGTCCTGATTTTCCACAATGAAAACACTTTCTTTCTCCTGAGTTGTTCCCCTTTGATTCCTGTACTGCAAAATCCTGAAAAGCTTCCACCTTAGTTTTAGCATAAAATACATGAGTGCCTACTTGTGCACAACACCTAGTTATTTCATCAAGAGATGCATTTTGACAGAGACAAAATACTCTTTCTACAATCTTCATTAGACTTCTCTTTTGCCACTTGCCTGATTAATAATTCATTAGCAGCCATCTCTCCTACACGTCTTGTAATCTCCCTATAAAATCTGCAAGCTACTCTGTTGGACCTTGAGTTATTTTAGTAAATTATTCCCCTTTGTCTTACCAACCAGGAATGCTGCTCCATGCTTTTGACGCTGCAGCTGCTGTTTGTTTCTAAGCAACTATTGGGTAGTGAATTTCTCTCCAAGTATCAGTGTAATCACCTGTTCCTGCTAATTGATCAACAGTTACTTGCACTTGAGCACCTGGCATCCTATTCCTTTGTTGCTGGACTTGGCATAATTCCCTAAATTCAGACATCCATTGTAAAGTTTGTCCCAGTTCTAGAAAGTTTTTGCTCTGCTTTTGTGATGAATAGGTGTTAATATTTCACAAACCAAATTATCTAATAACATGCTCATGTACGGTGATGTGGCTCCTTATTGAAAATATATATTTTTTTAATCTTTCAATATACTAAGGGCAAAAGAAGCATCTTGGTGCCATTTCTCACCTGGCCAACAATTGGATTTTGTTCCTTTATAACAGGAAAGTTTTCTAAAGAGGTTCCCATTGTATTCTCCACTTTCTTTTGCTTTCCTAAGGGCTATTTCTAATCTTGGATATGGAGGATATTCCTCAATTGGGGCATTTTAACAGCCTTCCAAAGCACTGGTGTAGAATCTTAAAGGCCTGGGTGGGGGGACTGGAAGGGGTACCATTTTAGCCTCTGTCCATTGCAGTGGTTCTGAATTCGAAGGAGGAGGCAACTACTGTGGAGTAAAGAAAGGAGTACTTCGCCTTTGAATGCTAGTTTGAGTTCTACCTTCCTCTTTTTTCTCCTTTGTCCTAACTTCTTTTTTTCTTCTTTTTTTCTCCTCTGGCCTAGCTTCCTGTATGCCAGCTTCCTCTTTTATTTCCTCGGTCCTAACTTCCTCTTTTTTCCCTCTGTCCTAACTTCATCTTTTGTCTCTTCTTGGCTAGCTTCCTGGGTAACAGCTTCCTCTCTTTTCTCCTCTGTCCTAACTTCTTCTTTTGCCTCCTCTGGGCTACTTTCCTGTGTACAAGCTGCTTCTTTTTTCACTTCTGTCTCTAGGGATGCCTAGAGAAGGACAGAGCTATAGAACTGGGAAAGCTTGGGGCTTGGGACCTGTTTCCCTAACCATAAAGACTCACCTTTAGGCTGTCTCTTAATGCAGACACACTGGGCTTGAAAAATACCTCAACCTCCAAATTTGAATATTGATTAGGTTAGCTGAATTTCAGTCTCCCTCTCCCCACCAACTCTCTGGAGTTCTTGAAAGGAGCCTTCTTTGCATCTTACAAGGGTGCTTTTAAAGTGCCTTCTTTTTCTTTTGAATCCTGGGAAAGGGCTAAATTCTAGGAACTTTTTGCTCCTAGCATTTTCTCCTACTTTTCTTTGGCATTTGTTATAGTTAGATGGGCCATCAGCATTATTAAAGGCAGCCCACAGAAGGGACCTGATGCATTTCCTGCAATAGGCCCCATTCGCGAATGTCACCATCTCAACCCTGGAGGAAACCCCCTTTTTAATCTGCTCCCCAGATGTTTTCTCTAGGCTTCAAACTTTGGGTTTTCAACTGTCCTCCAGCCTGCACATGGGAACTGATTGGGACACACAACACACAACCAGATGCTCTGCTGCTATCTTCAGTTTTCACATTCTCTCCTGGTTTGGACCCCCAAAATTTCTACTACCCTTGTCAGCTTGAACCAGTTACATGAAGTTGAAAGTTACATGAAGTCTGGGAAAGATTTGTATTAAACGGCGCTCCCGCTTCAAATGTTTTTTCAGGAGGCAGAAGTTGCTGAGAAAAGAGCTCAGTATCTCAGGTTAGAGTTAAAGGGAAACCAACAGCTGTTAGCAGCAGAGTGGAAGAAACATTGAGGTTTGGACCCCGAAAAAGTTGAGATGGTGGGTGAGTCCTAGGTTTCACTAGGCTGAGTCTTTCAGCTTTAAAAGAGACAAGAGTGCTGGGTGTGTTTTGGCTCACCGCTTTTGCCTGAGGGCATAAGTGTTAATCAGTCCCAGGATTAGAAAGAAAAAAAGCACTTTAAAGGATGGACTTGTCCAGAGAGATTGGGAATTCAGCTAATCTATTCAGAGTTCAGGAGTTGAGAATGAGGCATTTTTCTCAAGCCCAGTGTTTGTTTCTGCATTAAGAGGCAGCTTAAAATCTCCATAGGGATGGGGTGTGGACAGGTAAAAACTTTTATTCTTCCAAATCCTTGCAGCCTCCCTCGTATCTCTTAGAGATAGAGCCGACAAAAGAAGACCTTTTGTCAATCCAAAGCAATTCCTAAAGAATTGTGCCAGAGCTTAGAGCTCCCAACGACGACCCAAGCCCGACCCGAGGGCTTTGGGTGTCCACTGCAAGATAAGGAAAGAAAAAAAAAAGTCTTACCTTGTCCAGAGTTAAGAAAACTAATTCATGGCAAAACCCGAAAACTTTCGCATTCTATAACGTAACCTTCCTAGACGTCCCTAGAAGGTGTCACAAAGGGCCCTCCCAGAGGACCATTTGCCAAAAAAAAACAGGATTTCGACCTCACAGCGTCCTATGAGCGACAAATCCCCCCAAGACTTCAAGAGTCTCCCAGCGAGCTCGAATTAGCCCGGGCATCTGAGCCGCCCCCGTTATAGAAGCATGACATGGTGGGTTTGCCTCAGTGGAAACCTCCTAAGAGGGCCACCAACATTGAGGGCAAGATGGCAAAGGAGAGATGTGGTAGGAGTGGGTGTGCTCTCCTTTCAACAGCTCCTCTCTTAACACTAGACAGTCTGCATTTTCTATAGCTCTGGGCTCCTTGAGCATCAACATACAGTGTAAAAGGCTCTAGGCCCAAGCCTAATCAGGGCCATGAGATTCCCAACTTTCTCAAAAGGCAAGGTGGGAGTGGCCCCAAGTACTTGGGCAAAGTAAACCTTTAGATAAAGAAACTCTAGCCCCAGGAAGTAAAAAGCTTAGCAGCAACCATAGTGTGGCCACAAATTACAATAGCTACTTAAGGCAGTTTTACTTCTGGTCTATGCAGTCACACCTGAACTCAAAACTCCCAGCAAATATTAGCTGCAGTCCCAAAGGATTTTATCTTTTACACTTATCATTAATCAAGAACTTCAGATGAATCTAGTTCTCAAGAATCACAGTAAAGGGTTTACAGCTTATACAGCTATCTTTCTTATCTGAGTAGACAGTTTTAAATTTAACATTACACAGATCTTGAAGTTCACAAGTAACTGAACCAAACTTCATATAACTTATAATTGCCCAACAGAGATGACAAATTTTAAGGCATAACTCAGTTACAAATTGCCCAATACCTCTAGAAAACACACCATCTAAGTAGGAAGGTAAACTATCCCATCTTAGTCCCTCAGCATCTCAAAGAATGGGGGAGGGAAAACAGGGAACAAGTCTAGAGAACATAGAAAAGCACAAGGGAAAGACAGAAAGGTCTTTCCTAAAAGTATTCAGCGAATTCTTAAATGGCTTCAGTTTCTCCCATTAACCCATTTCTTGCTGCAGTCAAGGAATGAGGGGAGAAAAGAAATAAAAAGCCATCTTCTAAAGAATTTAATTTGCCTTGACCTGAAATTTTATTCCCCAGCCATCATTCAAAGGTCTTTCTTGAAGCTGTAACCTGGCCAGGGTTGGAGCCCAGAAAAAAACCCTTTGTTGCCGGGACATAGAACGCCAATCCAGAAAAGAATAGAACCAGAACCGAGTGTACTAAGAGCAAAAGGTCTTAGGACTAAGAAAATTAGTAGCAAGAGTTCCCACCTGTAGGGTTAGGTAGGAAAGTGTGAGACAGACAGACCTAGCCTGGTTTACCTAGGTTATCTCTCCACAAGCAGCTAAGAAATAGTTTTAAGTAGTGCCCTGAGGCTAAGAAAAAAACCGAGAGCAGTTTAAAATCCCCAGTCTTTGTAGACAGCCTGAGGCTTCTACAGTTAACGCAGGATGACCAAATCAGGGAAACTGAGTCCCGTTTAAAATGTATGGAACAAGCACACTTCCTGAGGGCTGGAAGCTGCGGCTTTAAGAGCCAGGTAAACGTCTGGAAGGGGCGCGGCCCACTTGTCCAAATTGCTAGCAAACTTCTATTTTAAAAGACAACCTTTCCGGAGATTTGAGAAGATTTAGATTGAGTCCCCAATCTCCCCACTGTACAGTAACCCCAAGAAGGGGGCAGGATAGAAGCATTTAAACGGCAGGTTGGCAAGCCACATGGGAGAGGTCCGAACCAGGCCTCGAGTTCTACACTCCGCACTCCATGGAAGAAGGGGGAGGAGAGGCCAGAACGAGGGTGGGGGAGGAAGAGATGCCATCTTACCCAGCGCAGTGCGTCTTGAATGGCGAGGGCTCCTCTGGTGATTCCAGCTGGAACTTGAAGGCGGGGCAGCTCATCTAAGCCCCCAAATCTTGCTGGGAGAGCAAAACCTGAAGGGAAGACCGCTTACCCCTGTCCAGGGAGTAGCTGCCGTGGGCAGAAACATTCTCTAAACTCACCCCAATTCAGTGACCTTTCTCCTCGTGGCTACAGCCTGACCATTAGAGACTCCATTGCATTTAACAGTGGAGTGGGAGAAGGGCTCAAGTTTCTCCGGCTATCTCCCCAGAACAGAGCAAAGAGAGCGCTGGCCTGGGACCCCCGAGAGGGGTGGGGTCCCCAGAACGGCCACATGACCACTCTTTGGTCTGGGGTGGTGTTAAAGAGACACTTCCTCTTGTGTCTCAGCAGTTCCTGCTGGAGAGCAGGACTATCTGGTGACGGAAAAAAAAAAAGACTAGAAATGTATTGAGATGCAAAGGAAGGGCCTTTCTCTCTCCAAAAGATTTGGTCAGAGGGAGTTTCTTCAAGCAAAGCATCTGCTCCAGGAAAGACTTTAGAGAAGCCTTTTCACCTGAAATGGAAGTAGGGTGAGAAGGAACACAGATATTCTCCCCACTACCTTTAGAGATAGAGTGAGACCAAAGAAAGAATGCAGATTCTTCCCGGAAGAATACTGCCTGAACAGCTCAAAACCCAGATTGGTTCTGAGTGCCCCGAAAAGGTTGGGGTCCAGTTTGATCGCCAAATCATCTAGCTTCCGGTGTTCCCGGTCAGGGAACCAAATGTTGAGGTCTAGCTTTGGGGTACCTAAATGAAATTAGGGTTAAGGTCTAGTGGCAGGTTTGGGGTACAGATTCGGCACAAGGGGGTCTAGTAGTGGCGCGAGTTCCCAATAAAAGCATTTATTGGCCCAGAGAGCTAGATTGATAAAAGAGATTTATTATTAGATAAGCAAAGTTAAAGTATAGGCCAAGGTAGAGATAAGGAGGGCACTGGACAGAGGGTCCTCACATGGCTGCCATGTTTGGAATCTCTGCAAAGAGGGGTTCCCAGCGTGGCCTTTTTATAATAGGAGACTTAGCTCGAGGGGCTTTTCAGTGTAGCCCCAAAGTTGGCTCATATGCGGGTGGGGCTGGGAACAGGTCAGATCTTCTATTGGAATTCAAAGGGACCAGGATTTGTGAGTTAAAGGGCAATTTACATTAACTAGGAGAGGCTGGGAATCTAGAAAGGAATCTTTCCCACATCAGAAGGAGGATGGGCCCTGATGAGATGCACCCCAGATGCCTGGTTCTGAGCCCTTGCCTGCTGGGCCATCTCTGTGGGAAGGAAAGGAACAGCTGCCCTGCTGCCCGTCCCCCCCGGGCGTCCTGTGCTCCCTTTTCCAGCCAGAATGGCCGTGGTTTCCTCAGGGTTCTGGATGGGCCACGATGGTCCCCTCAGAACCGGGAGGTTCAGTCCCACCTTGTCTCTCCCAGAAATTCATCCCAACATCCCCAGCTAAAAGGGGGGCCTGAGGAGGGTCAGAGTGAAAGGGGACAAAGTCCTGGGCAATTCCAGGAGTTCCCTGCCAGAGGGGGAGGGCTGCCTGAAGTCTCCTTGCCCAAAGGGCTCCCAGCAGGATTCCGGATTAATCCTGGAAACAAAGTCCTTCCAAACCACTGGTCTCTGCCACAGCTTCTTTATTCACAAAATGTCCCAGGCAATGTGCGGGTGCTTGTGTGTGTGTGAGTGTGTGTGTGTGTGTGTTAAATGAAGCCCTCCCCCCCACCACCACGTTCCTCCAATTTCCTCTGCTGGGAGCACTTTGGGGAGACCCTACTTCACAATGAAGCTTTGGTTTAATGTTATTTTTTCCCTGAGATTTGCTCCAAAGTGGGATAAATGAGCCCCTGAGAGGACCCTGACCTCCCCATATGAGGGGCAAGTTCCCCCAAGAGCCAAAAGTGGATCTTCCATGGGAAGGGTCTCAGATGGGACAGGGACAGTCAGGGGACAGGAGGCAAGTTCAAATCTGGCCTCAGGCACTTACTGGAATCACTTTGTGGCCCAAGGCAAGTCCTTCACCTTATTTACTTCAGTTACTTCATCAATCAAAGGAGGTGCAGGGGGAGCTGCAAAGCCCTCTAGGAAAACCTCAACATGGGGTCACTGAAGATTAGACCTGACTACAATGAGTGAACTTTGCCGGGCCCATTTCCTAGATCCAGAGAAGGAAGGGACCAAACCAGCATCACAAGGTCTCTGAGGTCCCTCCCAGGTCTGGCTATAGGATCCTTTATCTTCTTATAGATAATCAGGGTGGGAAGATGGCCTGGGATCCAATAGGCAAAGGCATATATAGGGAAGTATTTCATGTTTGATTCTCTTCCTTTTTCTTCCACAGCTCTGACTGGTTTTCACTGCCAGGAGCAGCAGCATCCCTTACCCCAGGACTGAACTGATCTCTTGAACTGGAATCACGGAGCAAAATGGCCCCATCTCAGCCTCTCAGGTGTGTCTCCCTCAGGCTGGAGGGCGGAAGGCAGGAGTCATAAGCTCTGATCTAAAGGGTTTCTGACTGCAAGAACTCCGTCTTGGAACATGTCTATGGGCTGTGGTTGGGAGTAGGAAAGGAATTAGCTTTGGGGTAAAATCTCAGGATTGTTCTACTCTGAACTGTATAAAGGCAAAGGAGTCATTCTAATCTCCTGGGAGTCATTTCTCATCTGTAAAGTAGAGATTTCAGGAAAGATTTCCTCCAAATGTTCCTGGAACTTCATAACTCATTGCTCCCAATGCCCTGAGTACAAAGATTTATCTGTAGATCCTGGATTTCTACCTTCTCAGGTGGGGAAGATGGGCCTGCAGGTGTCTCTGTTTTAGTTGTTGGAGAGCGGAAATTTGTCATCAAAATCCTGGACTGAGGAACCTCAGAGGTTCCTTTCATCACTAACTGATGGATGTGATAATCCTCCATAAAGAGTGAGACCTACCAGCAGAGGAAAACTGTGAGCACTGGACTTTCTCTAATGATGCTTCCAAATGGATGACAGTGCGCACTGAGCAGGAGACCTGGCTCACAAGGACCCCTGGTGCAGGGAACTGGATGAGCAGCAAGGCCACAATTTTACAGACTTTTAAGGAAATTCTCATCTCTGAAGGATTTAGTAAATCTTGTGATAAAATAGAACTTTTCGTGAGGTTTCTTCATCACAGGTGATTGATTGAATTCAGGTCACAAAACTATTTTCCTACAAAAGGCACCTCTGGGATGGAGCCTGACTTGGAACAAGGGAAAGTGAGGTCAAAATATAATTTCGCACTTATGATTTCCCCTGGACGCAGGGACTCAGCTGGAGATGCCGCAGGCAGTCTGGTCCCCGGAATTCTTCTGAGACTGAGACTTCTCTGTGGAAAATGGAATAAGAGGAATGGAGCCCATCATTATCTAAAAATAAATGTACCGGGAGAGAGGGAGATAGTACATAACGGTCACTCATCTCGCACCATTGTCCTTCTCTTGCATATGGACCTGGCTAATGTCCCTCTGTTTCCTCCAGTGTGAGCAGAGCCCGGGCTTCTGTAGAGAGACAGGTCATGGCTGGTGCGGAAAAGTCCCTCCTCAGTCCCTGACTCAAGCAGCTGACTCGGCTGTAGCATGAGCAGTCGCTCCACTTCCTCGGAGCTAAAGCTCTGGTTACTGTTCAGGGGGATGTGGCCCTGTGTTGTGAGAAGCATTTCTCACCTCGTTCCTTCCCTTGCTGTGTGTCTGTTGCTGCAGCTTCCAGGCTCTGGGCAGATTTGCTTTGAAGACGAACAAATCCTTTATTACGTCCCTGGAGATGTGGAGATTGGCTTCTTTATGCCCTTCTCCTTACCTGAAATGAGCAAAGTAACAGGGGCAGCGCGGTTTCAGAGTCCTCCTAAAAAGCCTTGTAGGGAGTTTGAGTAAGTGTCTCTCTGTCTGCCTGTGCTCATTTTCACTGTGAGGATGCAGGAAAAGTCCTCATTGCTCAGTCTGAGTCGGGGCGCTCCCCCTCTCCCTGTCTCTTACTGTCTGTATCTTCTTGGCAGCTTTCATTCTGTCTCCTTAATGTCAGAGTTGAAGAAAGAAAACCCCTCTCCCCTCCCTTCCCTTCCCATTCCCCATCAAACAGGCCTTGCCCAGGCTTCTCCCTCCCTACTAGGCTCAGTCTTTTGTCTCCCTCCCCTCCCGGCCATCCTGACCTCATGTAAATAGTGAAGGGTTAATGGCCCGAGGCAGCAGAAGTGCTTGGGCTCCCTCCCTCTCCCCTCCCCCCCCCCCTTTCTATCCTAGGACAGAGTCATTGCTGAGTGTGCAGATCCTGAGCAAGGGGAAATCTGCCCCATTCCCAGGAAGGGAAGCTGTGTCTCCTCCCCAGCTTTGCCTATCTGGCAACAAGAGAGCAGCCCTTGTTAGGAAGCCGTGGGACCCCTTCTTCAGGAAATTTAGGGTTGGGGACAATTCTACTCCCCCCACCTCATTTATGAGTGGGAATTATGATCTTATGTTTCTTCCTTCCTGTGGGTAAGTGAATTTATCATTAGTTTTTCTTCGTTTGGGATGAAGGATTGTTGTCAGGAACGTCAGCGTGTCCCAGCTTAGGGAATCTCAAAGGCACTGAGTACGTTGGGACTGATGGAGCCTGGAACTGAGGGCTGGGAAATCTGACTTTATTTGGGAAAGACAGAATGGTGCAGAATGGAGCGGGAGCAAGTTCTCAGACTAGCAAATGGCTTTAGGAAATGCCTGTTCCCTCTCAGTGATGTCTGGAGAATTCTGTTTTCTCCAAGGGGTGTGAGAGGGGCTGCTTTTAATTTCTCAGGCTAACTCTTCCTTAACTGCATGAACCCGGGACAGGTGGGCGTGTTTACTTTCTGGGATTTTGACAAGACATTCCAACCTTCCTGCTGCTGCCTGGGTCTTACTTTTATGCATTGCCATATCAACCCTCTTTGCAAATCCCTCCTTTACATGGCAGGATCTCAGTATATAGCAATGCAACACTCATGTATAACACTTCCTAAATCTGCGCTGTAGCAAAAAAAATTCAGGCTCCTCCACCAATTTCTGGCTCATTTTCCTCTGTCACATCAGGGGAGAAACCGATGGGCTATTTACTCTGTCCTCTACTTGTTGAAGACGCACCATGAGTTTCACTGAATGGTTCTTTAGCAAATAAGAATTCTTTTCCGAACCTTGTTGTAGCCTTGTGTCATTATTGAATCCCTCTGGATTCTTTTTTATTTATACTTTTCTTTGTTGTTACAAATAGAAATTCTCTATGAATCAATAGTCATAAATGATAAATATTTTATAACAATTGTGTATATTTTTGTCTAAGAAACAAGGCCATTAAATGGTATGAATTATTGGTTATTTTTTTTAATACTTTAGTATGCTTCTTTTTATTCTATTTGTAGTTCATCATCTAGGAAAAGTGGGAAGTTTGACCTAAAGGGAGAAGTTTCACCAACCATTTTGAAACATTAAATAACAATCCTGTTCTAAATCAAACGCCCTTTTAAGTTTTGTGAATTATTTGGTTTTTACCTTGAGAACTGCACCCCATGCAGAAGGCAAGGCCTCTATATTGATGCAAATTGAATATGAGTGAGTATAATGTGACAGCACCTTATTTCTTCCTTCCATTATACGCTCAGGCTTCTAGAGTCAACAACTATCCATGTCTTCTTGTGGAATGAGTGAATGGCTCAAGCAAACAGAGTTACCTGAGGACAGAAAGCCAATAGTCCTCACATTTTCAGAAATTACAAAAAGAAAAGCATATTGGAACAATGTGTATGGATAGAGGCTAGTGTGAATTCAAATGGAAGGAGTTAAACAGCTATTGCAGTGCTTAGTTTTGACTAAGTGATGGGAAGGTCCTTCTTCTGAAATGAATTCTATGTGAAGGTTGTTTTAATGTTTTCTAACCTTTACCATTAATTCACTAGAGTTTTTGAAAAGAATTACCAGCAATACCTCATGCCTAAATTCACTGTACGTGAGATTAACAGGAATCCCAATCTGTTGCCCAACATTTCCGTGGGATTCCGTATGTACAACTGCTATTCCAGTGAAGAAAGGTCCTTGGAGAGCTACCTGTGGTGGCTGTCTGGAACAAATCAGTTCATCCCTAATTACAACTGCAGAGAGCGAGGAAAGGTTGTGGCTGTCATTGGAGGAGCCTCGTCAGCTCTCTCTATTGAGATGGGGACCCTGCTTGACCTCTACCATGTACCCCAGGTGAATGAAAAGGAACCTAATACATTCTCTGTTCCATACAGCATAGTATCCACCGCAGTAGTGTTGGTGGCAGATGTAGTCGGGGCAGCAGCAGTCAAATAAAATGCATGTATGTATACCATTTAAATTTTTTAAAGGCTTTCCATATGCATTTCTTTTGATCTTCACAACAAACTCATAATGAAGATATTCTTGTAACTCCCATTTATAGTGGAGGCTCCTGTGACTGAGAAAAGTTAAATTGTTATCATGCAGCTAATGATTAACTGGCATACTAATTAATCTAGGTTTTTTAAAGATCAGTTTAACTCTAGTGACTGAACAAAGCCACTGTTTTCATCCTCAGGGAAAATGAACAATTCTTAGAACATTAAACCCATTGCAAGCCAAGAAGCCATTTAGTTTTCAACCCAAGAAAGGATCTGAAAGCAAAACTGGTTGTACTTTCCCATTATACAAATAAGTTCAATAATGATTGGAGAAGTTGAAGTGTTTACTCACCACTGCACAATTCACTGGTGGAAGAGAATTGTACCATTCTTGACTTGAAGTTGAATGATCTTTCAGGCTTTTACATCTCATTCTAGCAGCGTCATTTTTCATAATCACTTAGTCCCTTCCTATTAGTCCAGAATTTATTGAGAGGAGAATTATTTATAAAAGGAAACTGAGCACGAGCACTGATGTATGAGGTGCTTGTTTGGGGGAGCCCTGGGAAGGCTGTCCACACAGCTGCCCTAAAAACTCCATAAGAACATTTACACATATACCAGAGTTTGAGAACATTTCTGACATTGTTCTCAAAGTGGAAACTAACAATTAATGGGCACAGAAGGAAAGCAGAAACATACGGTGCAAGGAGCGATGTTTCAGAAAGCACCTCAAATTTTCAAAACTGCAAAGAGAGCTCTCTGAACACTTCAGTTTCAGCCGGCTGCTTAGTGAACTTTGTCACTGATCCGTCGGAAGAGTGACTGCTTTGTGTGTTCAGATGCAAGAAGAAAATTAGGGATGATTTCATGGAAGAAAAACAATGAAAATTTAGATGGTTTCATTTAAAGGAAATGGGGGTCAGTTTGGAATATGGAACTATGCATATAAAAGGGTGAAGGACTGGAAGCCTCTCTCCATTTATATCCACATTTCTTATTTTAAAGATTGATTGAACCTAAGATTATTTAACTACAATTTAACATTATTTAACTATAATTTGTTTCATATTCAATATTTCAGAGAAAAAGGAATTGGGAACTTTATCCTGTCACTAACATTGAAATTATAAATAGTCCTGACTATATACTTAGAAAATAGTAAAAACAAAAACTTACAAGCTCAAAGAGCATAGGAATTAACTCTAGATGTCCTTGTGGAAACATGACTGAACTTTCTAATTGAGGGAATCATGAGAAAGGGTACATCTAGCATCTTTGTTGCCAGATAATAAAATAGAAGGAAGTCTGGTCTAGAGAAGAGGCAACCTGTTCCACCTGGGATTATTTTTCCTTGATCCTGATCAGAGAAAACATGGCAAGATAAGTTGAATAAGTCTCCTTTGCCAAAGGGGTAGATTCTTTCCTACTGTGCTGTGTGGGTATATATCTGACACTCCGATTTGAAACAATATTTCTCATAGATGATTTGAATTTTTATCAGCCCTCTAATGAAGTTCATGAATATCTGGTTTTTTGTCAATGAGATAAATGTTCTCCCCAAAGATTGTGATAATGATTAACAAATTTCAGGGCAGACATTCTGATGTCTCTCAGAGTGAAACAATACACTTCAAGAGATAAATGGAGAGACTTTCAGAGAGAAATTGTCATCTATGATAAACTTTACAATAAAATCTAAAACTTTCTTCTAACAATAAATATGCCCATTTGAGTAAGTGTATTTTACTTTAGTTCTCTCAGCAGCAGCATGCATCTGTTCATCCATATTTTTTTTTTCTCATCCAGATTACTTATGGTCCATTTGATCCCAGTCTTGCTGACAAAGTCCAGTTTCCTTCCCTCTATCAGGTGGCCCACAAATCTTCTTCTCTTCATCGAGGTATTGTCCGCTTATTGGTCTATTTTCAGTGGAACTGGATAGGTTTGATTGTCTTTGATGATATGAGAGGTGAGGAATTCCTCAGGGCAATGAGAGAGGAAATGAAAAAGAATACAGTTTGTATGTCCTTCACAGAAAAGATCCTTCTCAGTGACAAAAAAAAAGGGGCGATTTCTGAGGCCTTCAAGTCCAGGATTCTTACTTCAGAAGTCAAAGTCATTGTCATCCATCCTGACACAGATTCATTTACATTCGTGGGAAAGCCATTGGCTTTTTTATTCCGAACTAAGAAGGTGTGGATTCTCACCTCTCATTCAGACATTACAATGAGACCTCTGTACTATTATGGTTTCATGTTCCCTACTACTCTCTTCTTTTCACACTTGACTACTTCAGTCCCTGGGTTTGAGAGTTTTATGAGGGAGCTTATACCTCCTTTTATCCTAAAGGATATTCTTCTTAAAGCATATAGGCCATCACCTTTGAAATGCTCAGATCAACCATATATCCCAAAGCAAGATTTATATTTACCAAATGCCTCCATGAAATATTTACCTTTTTACCGTGTGGACATGACAACATCTACCTTGAGTTACAACATCTACAATGCTTTATATGCTGTGGCGTGGGCTCTCCATGAAATACTGATGAAAAGGTCTGAGAAAAGATCCTTGGGAAATGAAGAATCTGTATTGCCTCATCCATGGCAGGTAATATGGAAAGTGTGGTGCCTTTTTAATGATGATGATTTGAGTATGTATTTTAGCAAGAAGTGGGACACGGGAGACATTGAAGACTTTTCAATTTCTAAAATTATTCTGATTGTATATTTCTCAATGATTTTATTGTTGGTTTCCAATGTTTGTCAAATTGCATATAAAGTTAAAAATAAATTTCCTTCCTAGAGTCTTAGAGGTCTAAATGATGTTAGGTTTCATATTTCTTATTCAGCTCTGTATTTTTTAATTATAAATATTTGAAGGACCTTTATTTCATTAGGAACCCAATTTTTTCCTGAAGGACTGAACTGAGGTTTTCATGGTAGGTGATCCTTACTTGTAAGCCAGATCTTTTTTTCTCCAAATTGGCCTATTCTAAGCACTCTGGTTTTTCATTAAGAAGGTGAGGAGTCTTTTGTCATTCTAACTGTGGCTCCAATGTACACATTTGTTTCTTTCTGCATGCTTGCACTATTTTCTCCTTCACCTCGGGGGCATAGAATTGGGCTAAAATATCCCTGGTGACTTCCTCTGTCAATCTTTTTCAGTAGATGATCTATGGCTTCTTTCATACTTTCATACGCAATTTTACCTTCATATTCCAGAATGCAGAAGAAATTTACTTGATACTTTCTTGAAAGATAGAATCCATGTTCTTTTTGATTGTAGAACTCGTTTAGTCTCATAATGTTTTTTTTTAATAAATATTTTATTTTATTTAATAATAGCTTTATATTGACAGAATCCATGCCAGGGTAATTTTTTTTTACATTATCCCTTGCACTCGTTTCTGTTCCAATTTTTCCCCTCCCTCCCTCCACCCCCTCCCCTAGATAGCAAGCAGTCCTATATATGTTAGATATGTTGCAGTATATCCTAGATACAATATATGTTTGCAGAACCGAAGAGTTCTCTTGCTGCACAGAGAGAATTGGATTCAGAAGGTATAAATAACCTGGGAAGAAAAATAAAAATGCAGATAGTTCACATTCGTTTCCCAGTGTTCTTTCCTTGGGGCGTACCTGCTTCTGTCCATCATTTATCAATTGAAACTCAGTTAGGTCTCTTTGTCAAAGAAATCTACTTCCATCAGAATACATCCTCATACAATATTGTTGTCGAAGTGTATAATGATCTCCTGGTTCTACTCATTTCACTTAGCATCAGTTCATGTAAGTCTCTCCAAGCCTCTCTGTATTCATCCTGCTGGTCATTTCTTACAGAACAATAATATTCCATAACATTCATATACCACAATTTACCCAGTCATTCTCCAATTGATGGGCATCCATTCAATTTTCAGTTTCTAGCCACTACAAACAGGGCTGCCACAAACATTTTGCCACATACAGGTCCCTTTCCCTTCGTTAGTATTTCTTTGGGGTATAAGCCCAATAGAAACACTGCTGGATCAAAGGGTATGTATAATTTGATAACTTTTGGGGCATAATTCCAGATTGCTCTCCAGAATGGTTGGATTCGTTCACAACTTCACCAAAATGCATCATTGTCCCAGTTTTCCGGCATCCCTTCCAACATTCATCATTTTTCCTGTCATCTTAGCCAATCTGACAGGTGTGTAGTGGTATCTCAGACTTGTCTTAATTTGCATTTCTCTGATCAATAATGATTTGGAACACTGGTAACAGTTTCAATTTCATCATCTGAAAATTGTCTGTTCATATCCTTTGACCATTTATCAATTGGAGAATGGCTTGATTTCTTATAAATTTGAGTCAGTTCTCTATATATTTTAGAAATAAGGCCTTTATCAGAACCTTTAACTGTGAAGATGTTTTCCCAGTTTGTTGCTTCCCTTCTAATCTTGTTTGCATTAGTTTTGTTTGTACAAAGGCTTTTTAATTTGATGTAATCAAAATTTTCTATTTTGTGAACAGTAATGGTCTCTAGTTCATCTTTGGTCACAAATTTCTTTCTCCTCCACAAGTCTGAGAGATAAACTATCCTATGTTCCTCTAATTTATTTATAATCTCATTCTTTATGCCTAGGTCGTGGACCCATTTTGATCTTGGTATATGGTGTTAAGTGTGGGGCCATGCCTAATTTCTGCCATACTAATTTTGAGTTGTCCCAGCAGTTTTTATCAAATAATGGATTCTTATCCCAAAAGTTAGGAACTTTGGGTTTGTCAAACACTAAATTGCTATAGTTGACTGTTCTGTCTTGTGAACCTAACCTTTTCCACTGATCAACTAATCTATTTCTTAGCCAATACCAAATACTTTTAGTGACTGCTGCTTTATAATATAATTTTAGATCAGGTACAGCTAGGCCACCTTCATTTGATTTTTTTTTCATTAATTCCCTTGAGATTCTTGACTTTTTATTGTTCCATATGAATTTTGTTGTTATTTTTTCTAGATCATTAAAATATTTTCTTGGAAATCTGATTGGTATAGCACTAAATAAATAGATTAGTTTAGGGAGTATTGTCATCTTTATTATATTCACTCGGCCTATCCAAGAGCACTTAATATTTTTCCCATTATTTAAGTCTGACTTTATTTGTGTGGAAACTTTTTTGTAATTTTGCTCATATAATTCCAGACTTTCCTTTGGTAGATAGATTCCCAAATATTTTATACTATCACCATTAATTCTGAATGGAATTTCTCTTTGTATCTCTTGCTGTTGGATTTTGTTGGTGATGTATAAAAATGCTGAGGATTTATGGGGATTTATTTTGTAGCCAGCTACTTTGCTAAAATTATGAATTATTTCTAATAGCTTTTTAGTAGAATCTCTGGGGTTCTCTAGGTATACCATCATATCATCTGCAAAGAGTGATAGTTTGGTTTCCTCATTGCCTACTCTAATTCCTTTAATATCTTTCTCGGCTCTTATTGCAGAGGCTAGTGTTTCTAATATGATATTGAATAATAATGGTGATAGTGGGCAACCTTGCTTCACTCCAGATCTTAGTGGGAAAGGTTCCAGTTTTTCCCCATTGCATATGATGCTTACTGATGGTTTTGAATATATGCTCCTGACTATTTTAAGGAAAAGTCCATTTATTCCTATGTTATCAAATGTTTTTATTAGGAATGGATGTTGGATTTTATCAAATGCTTTTTCTGCATCTATTGAGATGATCATATGGTTTTTGTTTGTTTGGTTATTGATATAGTCAATTATGCTAATAGTTTTCCTAATATTGAACCAGTCCTGCATTCCTGGAATAAATCCTACTTGGTCATAGTGTATTATCCTGGGGATGATTTTCTGTAATCTTTTTGCTAATATTTTATTTAAGATTTTAGCATCAATAGTCATTAGGGAGATTGGTCTATAATTTTCTTTCTCTGTTTTCAGCCTACCTGGTTTAGTTTTCAGTACCATGTGTGTGTCATAAAAGGAGTTTGGTAGGACTCCTTCAATCCCTATTTTTTCAAATAGTTTATTTAGCATTGGAGTTAATTGTTCTTTAAATGTTTGGTAGAATTCACATGTAAATCCATCTGGTCCTGGGGATTTTTTCTTAGGGAGTTGATTGATAGTTTGTTCTATTTCTTTTTCTGAGATGGGACTGTTTAGGATATTTACTTCTTCCTCTGTTAGTTTGGACAAGCTATATTTTTGGAGGTATTCTTCTATTTCATTTAAGTTGTCGAATTTATTGGCATAAAGTTGGGCAAAGTAACTCCTAATTATTGCTCTAATTTCCTCTTCGTTAGTGGCGAGTTCTCCCTTTTCATTTTTAAGACTAACATTTTGATTTTCCTCTTTCCTTTTTTTAATCAGATTTACTAAGGGTTTGTCTATTTTGTTGGTTTTTTCATAGAACCAACTCTTAGTTTTATTAATCAATTCAATAGTTTTTTTACTTTCAATTTTATTGATCTCTCCTTTTATTTTTAGAATTTCAAGTTTAGTGTTTGACTGGGGGTTTTTAATTTGTTCCTTTTCTAGCATTTTTAGTTGCAAGCCCAATTCATTGACCTTCTCTTTCTCTATTTTATACAAATAGGCCTCTAGAGATATGAAATTTCCCCTTATTACTGCTTTGGCTGCATCCCATACATTTTGATATGATGTCTCATTATTATTGTTTTCTTGGGTGAAGTTATTAATTATGTCTATGATTTGCTGTTTCACCCAATCGTTCTTTAGTATGAGATTATTTAGTTTCCAATTATTTTTTGGTCTACTTCCCCCTGGTTTTTTGTTGAATGTAATTTTCATTGCATCGTGGTCTGAAAAGGATGCATTTACTATTTCTGCCTTACTGCATTTGAGTTTGAGGTTTTTATGTCCTAATATATGGTCAATTTTTGTATAGGTTCCATGAACTGCTGAAAAGAAAGTGTACTCCTTTCTGTCTCCATTACATTTTCTCCAGAGATCTATCATATCTAATTTTTGTAGTATTCTATTTACCTCTTTGACTTCTTTCTTATTTATTTTGTGGTTTGATTTATCTAATTCTGAGAGTGCAAGTTTGAGATCTCCCACTATTATAGTTTTGCTGTCTATTTCTTCTTGCAGCTCTCTTAATTTCTCTTTTAAGAATTTAGATGCTACACCCCTTGGTGCATATATGTTTAATATAGATAGTGCTTCATTATCCATGCTACCCTTTAGCAAGATATAGTGCCCTTCCTTATCTCTTTTATTTAGATCAATTTTTGCTTTAGCTTGATCTGAGATCAGGATGGCTACCTCTGCTTTTTTGACTTCACCTGAAGCGTAGTAGATTTCGCTCCAACCTTTTACCTTTACTCTGCATGTATCTCTCCACTTCAGGTGTGTTTCCTGTAAACAACATATTGTAGGATTCTGGCTTTTAATCCATTCTGCTAACCGCTTCCTCTTTATGGGGGAGCTTAACCCATTCACATTTATGGTTAAAATGACCACTTTGGTATTACTTGCCATCTTGTTAACCCCTGTTTATGCTTTTCTCCCTTCTTTCCCCCTTACCCTCCTTGCCAGTATTAAGCTTGTGAGCACCACTTGCTTCTCACAGCCTTCCCTTTTTAGTATCCCTCCCCCCGCCTTAGAGTTCCTCCCCCTATCTTATCCCTTTCCCTCCCAGTTTCCGTATTCCCTTCCACTTAGCTTATTCCTTCCCTTTTCACTTTTCCCTTCTCACTTTTCAATGAGGTGGGAGAAGTTTCACCATAGATTGAATATGTCTAAAATTTTTCTCTTAAAGCCAATTCTGATGGCAGTAAGATACCCGCTTTATTCATCCCCCTCCATTCTTTCTCTCAGATATAATAGGTTTCCTTTGCCTCTTCATGAGATGTAGTACCCCCACTTTACCCTTTTTCTGCTACAATGTCCTCTCCACATCTAATTTCTTGTTCAAGGTATTACACATCTTTATAGCTGAAATATAGTTCCCAAGATTAATCTTTACCTTTTTAGATTTCTCTTGAGTTCTATATTTGTAGATCAAACTTTTTGGCTTTTTCATCAAAAATAGGTGAAATTTGCTTATTTCATTGAACGTCCATCTTCTTCCCTGGAAAAAGATGCTTGTTCTGGCTGGGTAAGTTATTTTTGGTTGCATACCAAGTTCCTTAGCCTTTCGGAATATCATATTCCAGGTCCTTCGATCCTTTTATGTGGATGCTGCTAGATCCTGGGTAATCCTTATTGTGGCTCCTCAATACTTGAATTGGGTTTTTCTAGCCGCTTGCAGTATTTTTTCCTTCGTCTGAGGGTTCTGGCATTTGGCCACTATATTTCTTGGTGTTTTGATTTTAGGATCCCTTTCAGTAGGTGATCGATGAATTCTTTCAATATCTATTTTCCCCTCTGTTTCTATGACTTCTGGGCAGTTCTCTTTGATAATTTCCTGGAAAATAGTGTCCAGGCTCTTTTTTTCATCATGCTTTTCTGGGAGTCCAATGATTCTCAGATTGTCTCTCCTGGATCTGTTTTCCAGGTCTGTTGTTTTCCCCAGAAGGTATTTCACATTCTGTTACATCGTTTTATTTTTTTGGATTTGCTTGACTGATTCTTCTTGTCTCCTCAAGTCATTCAATTCCATTTGTTTGAACCTGATTTTCAATGAAGTATTTTCTTCACTCACTTTTAAAAAATTTTTTTCTAATTGTCCAATTGTGTTCTTTTGTTCTATGGAATTTTTTTCCATTTCGCCAATTTTATTTTTTAGAGAGCTATTTTCTGTTTCCAGTTCACTAATCCTATTTTTCAAGGATTTTATTTCTTTATCCACTCTGTCTTTAAATGAGAGGGATGACCTCTCCAGACTCTCTTGCCAAGCGTCCCTCTCCTTTTCCCATTTTTCTTCTAGCTCTCTTGTGAGAGCCTTTTTAATTTCTTGTATGAGGTTCATCTGTGCTGAGGAACAGATGATCTCCTCCTTTGGGGATTCACCTGGAGACAGTCTGTTTTTAGTCTCCTCAGGATTTAGAGTCTGCTCTCTAGCCATATAGAAGCTATCAAGGATTAAAGTCCTCTTCAATTTTTGCTCATTTTGTCAAAGAATCAAAGACAAACTAGCAAAGAAAAAAAAAGAAAAAACCCTTAAATGGAGTCTGCTTTTTTGGGGGGGAGGGGCTGGGTGGTGTTACCGAGCGTCCTCTACAGACCGTAGGGGCAGCAGCGAGGTACTAGGAGGACTGTGCTGCGCCTGCGCTCTGAGACTCCGAGAGTGTGCTGAGACACTGTGGGGGAGGGGTGGCCAGGTCCCGAGAGACTCCAGCTATTTGGGGTTGTATTATTCACCCCCCGGTGTTTTTAGCTTTTCTGCTGGGCTGCTGACTTACTGCCAGGCAAAGTATCCAGTCCTGTAGCAAAGCTCTCCCCGCAGAGATGGCTGCGATCACACCCCACCCCCTCTCCGCTCTGCTCGGCTCTGAACTTCCTTCCATACTCTCGCTGCTGCTGCTTCCCGCCACCTGCACCCAATCTAAAACCTTCCCTGCCCTCAAGCAAAAACAGACCTTTCCTGGTGAATCTCAAGGATGGCTTCTCTTGGTAACTATTTGTGGGATTTTTTTCAGTCAAGCATTAATTCAGAGGCTTGTAATGAAATGGATAGTGAGAGAAAATGCGGAACTTACACAGCTATGTGCCTCCTCTCTGCGATCTTGGCCCGAAGTCTCGTCTCATAACGTTAAATGTGCTCTCTTCTATCTGTTTTCCAGGGCAGCATTTTCCATTGTGATATTGCATATTATTTTCCATTCTTTTTCCTTGTGGCTATTTTTTTTTTTTTGCAAAGTGTCATTACTTTCTGTCTTCTTAGCTCTAATTTTGAAGGAAATAGTCTCCTCAATGGGCCTCTATATTTACTGCTCAATTTGTCCAATTCTGATTTTTAAGGCATTTTTCTCCTCTATGTCTTTTTCTGCTTCCTTTTATATCTCTCTTCATATGTTTTTCTCTATCTCCCTTTTGAAAATTTTGAAATTTCATTTTGAACTCTTCTGTGGGTTTAGACCAATTCTTACTTAGGTTGCAGATTTTGGATAAAGGAATTTTGACTGTGTTATTTTCTTCTTAGTGTGCATTTTTCATCTTCCTGTTCAACACAGTAATTTTCTGTGATCAGAACTATTTTCTGTTGTTTCCCAGTTTCCCCAGGCTGTTATTTGACTTTACCTGTTTATTAGAGTAATGCCCTCTTTCCAGGATGAAGGGGCCAAAATCCCAAGCTTCAGGAATTTTATACAGCTCTTTTCAGGGATTCTTCTAGGGACGTGGAAGTTTCATTTCTTCCAAGGTTGACTGATCTTAGAAGAAATGCGTTTATTAAAGTCCTGGCCTCTATTATCTTCTGTGAGTTACCACAAGCATTTTTCCTGCCCTGCAACTGTGAGGAGATCCATATTCTGCTGTTGCTAAATGTTGTCTTGTGCTAGTTCTCTTTCTCACTCTTACACTGTGAGCCAGGAAGGCGCGCTCCATCTGGGTACTGGCAAAGCCACCGAGTCCTGTCTCAGCGCTTTAAATACCTTGTAATACCTTCTGACATGCTCTTCAACCCTCTTAACATCCGTGTTCCAAGCGCTCCTCCAATGGCTGCCACATCTGCTGTTTCTTCAGGTGCTATAGAGTCAATGGCTGCTGTATTGAGCTCCTGCTTTACACCAAGTACTTTGAATGTCATGCAGATGGTTTGTCAGTTTATTCTGGAAATGGGAGAAAACCACTGGAGATGATTGAGGATGGGAGAGCCGCGGTCTGGCTTGCACTTCAGAACAGTCCCTTCCAGGGCAGGAGGGAGGGCAGAATGGGAGAGGTTTAAGGCAGAGGCACCTACCGGGAGGCTATTGCAATAAGGTAGGTGTGAAGTCATGAGGATGTTCCAGGAGCAGAGAAAAGGAGGGGAACATGTTAGAGAGATGCTGCAAGCAGACCTTGGCAATAAATGAAATAAAGGGGGTGAGAAACAATGAGGACTTGAGTGTGAAAGTGAAACTACAAACCTAGGAGATGCAGGCAACCCTGCGGGTGTCTCAGAAGAAACTCAGATTTGATCCTAACTGAAAATAAGAGCACAGACTCCATAAATTCTCCTGTACAATTGCCTTTCTCTCAGGTACCGCTCACTGATGAGCATTTCTCCTCTTTTTCAGCTGCACTCCTACCTGAAGAACACCCAGTTTGAGAATGTCGTTGGTGAGCAGGTGTTTGTGGATGAGAACAGACGCACAGAGGCTCACTATGCCCTTATGAACTACATATACTTCGATTATTACAATGATCATCTTCTCTACGTGGGGGACTTTATCCCAGAAGCTCAGCTCAGTCGAGAGTTTACAATTTGTGCAGATGTCATAGTGTGGGACCCATGGAGTTCAAAGGTCAGATACATTTTTAATGTTATTTTATGCTCCTGAACAGGAAAAATCCTTGACTCATGTGTGTACTCTCCATTACTGACAGGTGCAGCTGGGTGGGAAAATGGCTAGACTGTAAGTCCTGGTTCCATTTCATTTGTTATAAGCTCATACATGTCTCCCCTGTTTTCTCTGTAGCAATCCTCTTCATCGTTTCTTACATCACTATAATACTTTATTATATTTATACACATCTACATAGGTATATTTTTGCATATATACATATCTATATGAATTTATATCTATGTATTCATACAGATATTTATAACTATAACATGTAGTTCAACAAATCTTCAATTTATAGATACCATTTCATATTCCCATTCTTTGTCATTTCCAATGAAAGCATAAATATATTTTAATTCATATTTGTTTTCAACTTACATAGGAAAGAATGAAAAAATCTTTAGCTTGTATGCAGCCCAACATAGAGGATTCAATATATAACCACGACTTTCCATTTCACATTGCTTACTTTTTTCCTAAAAAATGCATCTGTGTATCTGTGTGTGTGTGTGTGTGCACGTGGGCGCGCTGTGTGTGTATGTGTGCGTGTGTGTGTGCGTGTGTGTGTGCGTGTGTGTGTGCGTGTGTGCATGTGTGTATGTGTGTGTGTGTGTAAAACACAAGTATCCATGTTCTATCTCTCTTTGGAGGCAAATTGTTTATACTTGCATTTGTTCTTTGTAATTGATTTGAGAAGTTAAAGCACACAAAATGACTTAGATTTCAAAAGTGTTCCTGGAAAACCATTGCTGTTACTGGGCACAATATTTTCTTAGTTTCTTAGTTCAACTCATTTTACTTTTTGTTATTTCATTAAACTTTTACCCCATTTTTCTAAAATCAATCAGGTCATCATTTCTAATAGCACAATACTATTCTCTCACTGTTATATACAGCACATCTTGTTTAGTCACAGTGGATAGAGCACCGATCCTGGAGCCAGGGGGAGCCGAGTTTACCTCCAGTCTGAATCACTGAACACTGCCTAGATATTTGACCCTGAGCAAGTCACTTAATCCCAATTCACAAACACACTCACACACACTCACATACACACACTCACACTCACTCACATACTCATATACACACACACATACACACTCACACTCACTCACATTCACACACACATACACACACATTCTCATGCACTCACACTCACACACACACTTACACTCACACTCATACACACTCATACACACTATCATACACTCAAACACACACACTCACAACAAATTAAGACCAAAGTCTATTAGAAGTCTCTTGTATCATCTCATTGTTGAAATGAAACAAGTCTATCACAGCTGATTATCATATAATCTTACTAATTTGTAAGATGTTCTCTGGGTTCTGTTAATTATTATTAATATTACCTCTTTATCTCTGGTACTCTTCAGGAAGATTTTGTTTTCTTCCTTATCTCTTTAAATTGTAGCTATTTTTGGTTTTACTTGGTCTAGAACCAGGATCACTACTTCTGCTTTTTTTTTTTTTTTTTTTTTTTTACTTCAGCTGAAGCATAATATATTCTGTTCTATTTTTTACCTTTAATCTGTATGGATATTATTGCTTCACATTCGTTTGTTTCAAACAACATATTGAAGATTCTGGTTTTTAATCCATTCTGCTCGCTAACTTCTCTTTTCTGGGAGTGCTCATCAGATTCATATTCATACTTAAGATTACTAACTCTGTATGTCCCAGTGATCTATGTTTTCTACATTATACATTTCTCTCTCCCTTCACCCTTTCCTTTCTCACCAGTGTTTTGCTTCTGATCCTCACATTCCTCCATCTGTTTTCCCCCTTTTGAGTCACTTCCCATTTACTTTCCCCATTTCCCTTCTACTTCTCCTTCCCTTCTATTAGCTTTCCTTTTTTCCTTCTACTTGTTTAGGCAGTGAAAAAAAATTCAGTATCTAATAAAATATTTAGTGTATTCCCCATGAGCCAAAACTCAAGAGATTAAGAGTCTCTAATGCTCATACCTCTCCCTTCTTTCCCTATACTGAAATCTGTCATGTGTATCTCCTTGCATGACATCATTTAACTCATTTTACTTCTCCTTTTTCTTCTCCCAATGGAATTATTTTCCACCTTTTATTTCTTTGTTTTTATCAAATTGATGTTAAGTTATTCCTACACCTTCTGCCTAGGTACACTTTCCTTCTTTTTATCCTGATTTAACTTTTTCTGATACTCTTCACTCTTGTATTTGAAATTTGCATTTTATTTATAGCTTTAGTCTTTTCATTAGAAAAGATTGAAAATTTCCTATTTAATTAAATATCTAATTTCCCCTCACCAAGATGATGTTTCATTTTTCTGAGTAGCTGATTTTTGATTGTCTACAAACTCTTACCTCCCGCAATGCGGGGAGGCCTCGATTTTTGCTTCTGTTTCTGTATTCTTGCAGAATTTTCCTCTTGATTATGGAACTTAGCTGCAATATTCCTTGGAGGTTTCATTTTAGGTCGCTTTAAGGAAATAATTTGTGGATTCTTTCAATAAATTTTACTTCTGTTGCTCAAATATCAGGACAGTTTTCCTTGATGATTTCTTGAAAAATGTTTACTGGGCCTTTTATTGATGGTAGTTTTCAGAACATCCACTAATTACTATTTTGTCACTCCTGGTTCTGGTTTCCACATCATTTGTTTCTCCAATGAAATATTTTATATTTTAGTCAAATTTTTCACTATTAAATTTTATTTCACTGATTCTAGATGCCTAGTTGAGTCCTTTGTTTTCATTTGTCAAATTCAAAATTTTAGTGCATCACTTTTTTTCTGAGTCTTTCACCTCCTTTTGGATTTGGCAAATTGTAGTTCAGAAGAATTTTTGTTCTATGGCTTTTTTTTTTCATTTCTCCAATTTTATTTTTAGTTGTTATTTTCTTTTTCAATTTCTTCCAATTGATTTTAAAGAAATAATTATCTTTTATATTTTTTCCCATTTTCCCAAATGTGTGTGTGTGTGTGTGTGTGTGTGTGTGTGTGTGTGTGTGTTGAGGAGTTGTTTCTTCTAGACATTTGCTTATTTTCAATTCCAAGCTTGGGTTTTTATTCTCAAATTGTCATAAATTTCCTTCATAATTCTTATTCCTGCACATTTTTTCTCATCTCTTTTTAAAGAATTTTTTAGCTTTTTCAAGAGAGCCTTTTGAGCTTGACCTGAGTTCATATCCCCTCTGAGATTTTACTCATAGACATTTTGCCATTGTTATCCTCTTCCAGGCTTCTCTTATGATCTTTCCTGACTACATAATATCTCTCTATGGTCACAGTTTTTGGTGCTCATCTGCTCACTTTTAAAATTTGAGCTCTGTTCCTTGGACACACAAGAGATGGTCTCAAGCTTCTTTTGGGAAGAACAGGGGTCTCTTACTATGTGGGGCAAAGGGTGCTTTTCCATTAGGCTGCTTGCTGAAGTTCACTGACTCCCAGGTACTCTTCTGTGTTTGCCCTGGGGGTCTCACAGCAGAACTGCTGATGTGCTGGCTTTCTGGATGAGGACACAGTAGGTACTGTTTCTGTACTTTGGCTAAGAGCCTCACACTAAATTCCCAATGCTGGACTTCTCCTGGCTATTCCTAGATGTAGCTCCCCGCCCCCCCCCCCCCAACTCTGCTGGACCATGATCCATCTGTGCTGTCTATACAGACCTGTCCTGAAGGCATTCCAATATATCTTAAGCTGAAAAATTACATTCCAAATGTTTCTGGGTTCTCTCACTCCATAATCCAGTCGGGCACTTGATGTGCCAAAAGTGTTATGTTTGGTTTTTCGTTGAATACACTGATTCCTTCAATTTCGCTTTCATCACTTATTACTGAAGAAAACATTTCCAGTACAATATTGCATAATAGTGGTGTGAATGGACATGCTTGTTTAACCCTTGATCTTATTAGGAATATTTCTAGGCAATCAAAATTCACATGACTTTGGGAATGGCACTTGCAGAATAATGGCCCTGCCGAAGGAGAAGCTTCAGGGTCTTGTTGAGCTATCTCCCCCATCTATGATTAAAATAAGGGAAGTCTTCTTCTTTGTAATTATGCAATATATGGACTATCTCATAAAGAACCAGGGTGTGAAATACATTTTTGGGAATGTTTCTGTAGGAGAAGTTTTGTTACTGAGTGTTGCAGAAGAGAGGGTGACAAATGGAAAGAGTAAGTTGGAACATGTGATCATCCATGTACACTCCTAATTAGGTACCTGTGGAGGTGGTTATCAAAGCCAGAATGGCAAAAAAAAAAAAAAAAAAAAAAAAAAAAACAGCTGCGTTTTTCGTCACAAACATAAATAGCTGTCAGTTAAAAATGTTTATTGCATTCTCCTGTCACCATCTTAGATTCCCTCTGCTGTATGTAGTCCCAGTTGTCCTGCTGGATCCAGGAAGTTGCCTTTGGAGGGGAAGCCTCCTTGTTGCTTCAACTGCTCCCCATGCTCAGAAGGAGAAATCTCCAGCCATATGGGTGAGTTACAGCAAGGAGCTCGCTTTTTACTGCCCATGCTAGTGAAAAAGAATAAGAGGATATTCTTTTGTCTCAATTTTGCAGAAATGTCCCTGTCTCTGTAAATGATTATATGAGTCAGAGAAAGAGAAAAAGTTAGGAACTTTTCTCATAAGATAAAGGGTGAAAACAAGGATGCACATTCTCACCAATATTCTGAATCTTTGTACTAAAAATGTTACCTTTAGCAATAAGAGACCAAAGTGAAATTGAAAATTAATGTAAGCAATGAAAAAACTAGTATCACACTTTGCAGGAGATTTGGTATGTTTAGAGAATCCTTGAAACTCAACAAAAACTACTTGAAACATTTTCAACACAATCGCTGTATAGAACAAAAACCCACATATATCACCGCCATTTGCATGTTACAAAAAAAGGCCAGGAATGAGAGGTAGAAAGAAAAATCCCAGATAAGTGGAAACAAGACAAAATATGTGGAAGTCAACTTGCCAAGTCAGTGCCAGGAACTGTACAAACACAATGACATGGTAAATTTTTCCTGCTGCAAAATGAGAAAGATAATAAAAAGGAAGAAATTATTCATCATCTTATTTCTTTGATGAACTGCAATCATTTACCATTTTACTCCTACACAGTTTGCCATTGATATACACAAAGGTAAAGATTAAAATCAATACATACAAGTGTCTCTGCATTTGTATGTGTATTTATAAAATATGTAAATATATAAGTTTATAGATAAAGGAGTGAGAGAGATGTCTTTGCAAGAAATAAAAAGGGAGAAACAGATAGATGTTGAGAGACGAAGGCAGAGGTAGAGATAGAAAGAAATGAATAGAGAAACAGAAATCGAAACAGAGATGTTGAGCTGGAGAATGCAAAAGCAAAGAAAGTTACCTGATGGGGGAGTTGTATTCCACACATTTTAGATTGCAGACTTTTCTCTAACTTACGGGTCTGGTTTCAGCAGAAAATTTACTCAAAACTGACCAAGAGCTGAAAAGTAGCAGGGTCTTCAAAGATCATGGTTCATGTCCCATAAGAAACCCAGAGCCATTAGCTGACTCTGTAAGTTCCATAGGAGCCATCCAAATGCTATTACCCCTTTCTACTGATGATCCAGTATTGCCTTTCCCTATTTCATTGTTCTAATGCTTTATGGTATTGAACAATATAGTAACAAAAAAGTCAGACATAGTGAGCAATGCTAAACAAATTGGCCTTTTCCCCCTGACATTTTAATCAACACAGTTAAAGCAGGGATAGCCCTGGGACTGAACCTGGAACTTGTGGTTAGAAGGAAATCCTGCAGCAGGAACCATCTCTACTTAAGAAGGTCAGGTATTTAGCTGGGCCTTGTTTTCTGGGAGATACCAAAACCATTGTGGAGCAGAGTGACTTCCACAGTACTAAAAATGCATCTGCCCTTCGTGGCCATCACCTATTTTTATCACACGGCACATGGAGTGACATCAGATAATTAATCAGCTCAGGAGGTTAAGAAAAGAGACATGGGATAAGTAAATCACCACGTGGGTCACAGGGCTTATGGAGTCAACACTGCATCCCAAGCTCCAAGCAGAATGGATGCTGCCGTGGCTTATTCAATAGCATTGCATTTGAGTCTGGCTTTACGTGGTTTTGAATCCAAGAGAGAGGGGAAAACAGGAAACCAGAGAAAAGGCGGCTTCTGTGAGAAGATCCTACAATTACAAAATTTAGACGATCCCTCAATCTCATCTGCTGCCTTAGTGGGGCCCTCATGGGTCTCTCCCCTGCAATGAGGGCAAACTCTTGTGATCATGATAAAAATTGTAAAAACCATTTAAATAGAGGCTCAATTTTGTGCTACATATGTTCTCTCTCATGTGATGCTCATAATAACCTTATGAAGATGGTGTGATTATTATCCTTATTTCCCTGAAAGGAAAACAAAGACAGACCAAAGCATATTATTTACCCAGTTACATAACAACTGTGTTTCTGAGGCGGGGTGTAAACTCCGACTTTCTTGATTTCAAGTCCTATTCATATCCAGTAGTCATTTACTTAGTGATAATTCATAGTAAAATTGAAGCAGTTGAGGGTAATTTGTGACATAGCTGCCATGTCTCTTTGGGTTTTCACTGCAAATGTGACAGGGACAATAAAAGATTTGTGAAGATCATAGACAAAGAAGGAGAATCAATGAGGAAATAATAATAATTTTGAGGCAACAGAGAGACTGCTGAAAGAAATCAGGGGTCTAGTGTGTCATTGAAGCATTCGAGATACTAATTTCAGGTCTCATGGACCTGAAAGCTATGGTTAAAATAAGGTCAATCCAATATTCCAAATACTAGTGAAAAACTCCAACTGAGGATCCAAAGAGAACTTTTCTTTAAATTAATTGATGAAATGAAGATATTAATGGGTTATCATTTTCACTATTGAATACATCCTGGAAAGGCTTGATTTCTCTTGGGATTCATAAAAGGAATACTTCCAAAACAAAAGAAACAGGTTTTCTATAAGAAACTTGCTAGCTGTTTAAGAAGTCATTAATCAGTCAATCAAGAGTCATTTAGTATGGGAAGAACGTGGTCATAAATAAAGGGTTAGAGTGATAAAAAGGAAGTGAATCCTTCATTCAGGGAGATTCTATTCCAACCTAGGAGACAAGTATACACATACTGTGTGCATCTACCAAGGAAATGTTTAAAATTCATATAAATCAGTTGTGGAAAGGTGAAAACTGGGAGTTGCAAAGAATGAGGAAGTATTGAGACAGGCAGCTCTTCTACTTGAGTTGTTGCCCAACACAACACAGAAGGAATCTGGATATTTGATAGGAAAGGGCTCCACTGTCTAAGCTTATTGTCTTTAGTGATTAAGTTAAGAAAAAAAGGTATCATCCCTTATATAAAAGGAATAAAGAGAACTTGAACCCAAGCCAAGAGTGATCAAGAGCATGAATAGATTTGATCTGGCCAGTGTACTGTACCAAGTGACTTACCAGTGACTGTGTCCTCTGGTAAAGAGAGAATGGGGTTTTGCATCCGGTGGAAGCAGAAGGAATTGCTGCAGATCTGGGGACGATTTCCTACTGTGGGAATGAAGAGGAATATTTTAATCTAAATGTTAAGTCCTTGTTTGTCTCCTGCAGATGCCGAGAAGTGTAAGAAGTGCCCAGAGCATGAATATTCTAATGAGCAGAGAGATCTCTGCTTGCCCAAGACTGTGACCTTCCTGGATGTGAATGAACCCTGGGGGAAGGCAGTGACAGCTGTAGCTGTTTCACTCTCATTGCTCACCGCCCTGGTTCTGTGGGTCTTTGTGAAGTTCCAAGACACTCCCATAGTCCAAGCCAATAACAGGAACCTCAGCTACCTGCTCCTCACCTCCCTTTCCTCCTGCTTCCTCTGCTCCTTGCTCTTCCTGGGCCGTCCCACAACGGCTTCCTGCCTTCTCCGACAAACAGTATTTGCAGTTGTGTTCACGGTGGCTGTTTCCTCCATTCTGGCCAAAACCATCATAGTGGTTCTGGCTTTCAGGGTTACAAGGCCAGGGAGCAGGATGCGGATGTTCCTTCATCCCAGAGTGCCCTACTGTGTGGTTCTCATCTGCTCCGGAATCCAAGGGCTTTTCTGTGCCATCTGGTTGGGGACCCATCCCCCCTTTCCAGAGGCAGACACAAGCTCTGAATCCAGGCACATCATCCTCACTTGTAACGAGGGTTCTGCCTTTGCATTTTACTGTGTCCTGGGCTACATGGGCTTTCTGGCCCTGGGCAGCTTCACCATAGCCTTCCTGGCCAGGAACCTACCTGATGCCTTCAACGAAACCAAGTTCATCACGTTCAGCATGCTGGTGTTTTGCAGTGTCTGGGTCTCTTTCCTCCCCACATATCAGAGCTCCAAAGGGAAAGCCGTGATGATCGTGGAGATCTTCTCCATTTTGGCCTCCAGTGCCGGGTTATTGGGCTGCATTTTTATTCCCAAATGTTTTGCAATTCTCCTGATATTGTGGGAAAATAGCACAAAACAGAACAAGAATCAAAGGAGTTCCAGGAGCAAGAATTCTTCTTCTTTTTTTAGTGTGATATCTTTATTTTCCCCTTTCCATGTAAAACAATATTTTTAACTTTTTAAAAAGGTTTGCCTTCCCCATTCTCTCCCTTCTTGCCCATCCCCAGAACCACTGAGATACCACATGTGCAGTTACACAAAATATTTATAGAAATGCCTTGCTGAGAAATATACATGCATCATTCCTTGGGTTAATAAAAAGAACTCCTAAAAATAAAATTTTTACAAACTGTGTAACATCCAACAGTTTCATCATAAAGACCTTCAGAGCAGTTTTGGACCATTTTGTTGTTGAAAAAGCAAAGTTATTCACAGGTGACCAATCCACTCTATTGCTTGACTTGATACACATTACATTTCAGTTTTCATATGTTCATGTATCTTTCCAGATTTTTCTGGTCATCATAGTTATAAATCATCAAAGTATTCCATCGTAATTACATACAACAATTTTTTCAGCCATTCTGCATTTCATGAGAATTCCCTCAATTTCCAATTCTTTCCCCAAGAACAGAGGTGACATCAATATTTTTGTTCATATGTTTCCTTTTCCTTTTTTTTCTTAATTCCTTTTAGGATTCAAGCCATGATGTGTTAGTTTTAGGTGGATGAATTTGCCTAATTTTATAGCCTTTTCAAAATATATCATAAATTTTTATCAATATCAGTTGGGAACTAGCTCATATTTTAATACTTTTCATTCCTTTATCTATACATTTGAGAAGAGCTGTTTGCAGAAAAGAAAGTTGCTTCAAAATTGTTTCCACAATGACTATTGCTAATTATATTTTCTCTGATTATTCTATTTTGTTTTTTTTCAATTTATCCTTCATGAAAGGGTTTTACTTTTCATCACACATTTCACAATATTCCCTCTCTTTTCTCACCCTAGCTCTGCTCTTATTGTTTTAACATATTACTACCTTACAAAATAATATAGATTTCTCTATCCATATTGAGTGTGTATGTTATTTCGTCTTAGAGCCAATTCAAATGAGTATAATATTCACTCTCTCTCTCTCCCCTCTTCCTTCCCCTCTGCTACATGCTTTATGTTGCCTTTTTAATAGAAGATAATTTATGCCATCCTCCTTCTTCCTTTCCCTTTCTCCCAACACATTCCACCAAATCTTTAATTTAATGTAATTTCTTTCATAATGTATTCTTTCATATTCATATTCAATGCACACCTATGCACTCTGTTTATATATACTCCTTCTAACTTCCCTATTAATGGGAAATTTCTCATGAATTACAAGGATCATCCTCCCATGCACAAAAGTAAACAAATTAATCAGGTTAAGTCCCTTATGATTTCCATTTCCTGATTAACCACTTGTGCTTCTCCTGAATTCTGTATTTGAAAATCAAAATTTTTGTTCAGCTCTGGTCTTTTCATGACATATACTTGGAATTCCTCTATTTCACTGAGCGCCTACCTTTTTTGTTCGAATCCCTACAAAGTGTTAACTCATTATAGAGACAACAATTATCTACTTTAGCATGGTTCAGTATGATTGAGCTGATCCTACAAGGAGATGTTATGGGCCAGAACTTGAAACAAAGTACTAAGTGGAACTGAGTAGACAATGTTTAAATCTAGTTTCGCATTGATTCAATCATACAACAAATAATGGTTTCCTGATATAATGATTGGTGTGTACTTAGTGAACAGCATATAACCAAGAAGCTCTCAGGGCCAAAGAGCACTCTGGGAGATACAGAAGTCCACGAACCCACTCTCGGAGGCTTTGTGCTGGCTGGAGGCTGAAGAAAGCAGAGGCAAAGGACAAGCTGTAAGAGCTCTTGGAACCAAGCAGAAAGATAGGCCTCTAAGAATCTGAACTGAAACTAAGGCTGCCTCCAGAAAACCTCCCCAAGAAACCTGCTCCCACACAGAATCATCATTTATATTATAAAAAAGAAGAGAACACCACACTTTTTCCTGAAGGGCCATCATCAGTTTTACTGGGCAGGCGATTCCTGGTTACAATCCTAACTCCTTTGCTCTACAGAAATTCACATTCCAAATACTCTGATCCTTTAAAGAAGTGACAAAATCTTGTGTATCCTAACTGTCTTCTCACTATACTTGAATTCTTTCTTTTTAGATATTTGCAATAAAAATTCTGGAATTTGACAACCCTATTTCTGGACATTTCCTTCTTGAATTCTTCAGACAATGATTAGTGTGTTCATTCCATTTTTCTTTTACCCTCCAGAATACAGAGTTTTCCTCGATAATATCTTACCAGAAGATGTCTAGAAAGTCCCATAATTTTAAAATGATCTCTTCAGGATCATTATTTTTTCAGTGAGATATATCGCATTGTTATCTACTTTTCGTTATGTATATTTTGATTGATTGTTTCTGGATTTCTCATAATGACATTAGCTTCCATTTGACCAATTATACCTTATATTTTTTTGCCAAGACAGCAGCAGATTCAGAGTTATTGCTCCTTGTTTGCTGGCATCAAGCCAGGGCTGCGACTTTGCTGTCTTGATCTATACCAATACTGTGCTCCTATCTCACAATAGACCTTTCCTGATGATAAGCTGTCATAGGTTAGAAAATAATCTATTCCATCTTTTTTTTTCCTGAGTAACAACATTCTAAAATGTATATATCATCATTTTAAAGGAATTTGGAACATTTGGGGTGAGACCTGAAGAGAATTATGTCTTTATTTGGCCTTCTGAGCTCTCTGTCCAAGATGTTTTGGGGAGCATAGAACAGTGTTTCTTTTTCTTCATTTCTTTTTTTTAAATTTTTTTCTTTATCAAAGCTTTTTTTTTATTTTTAAAAAGATATGCATGGACAATTCTTCAACAGTGACCCTCACAAAAATCTTGTGTTCTAATTTTCCCCCTTTCCTCACCCCCTCTTTGAGATGGCAAATAGTCCAATATATGTTAAACATGGTAGAATTATAGGTTAAATTCAATATGTTCATACATATTTATATAATTATTTTACTATGCTATAAAAATCAAATCAAACCAGAAAAATGTTATAGACAAAATAAAATGTAAGCAAACAACAAGAAAAAATTGAAAATGTTCTGTTGTGAACCACACTCAGTCCCTCTTTCTGGTTGTAGATGGCTCCCTTTATCACTAAACCATTGCATCTGGTCTGAAGCTTCTCATTGTTGAAGAGAGCCACATCGTCCTGAATTGATCATCATATAACCTTGTTATTGCCTTGTACAATGATCTCCTGGTTCTGCTCTTTTCACTCAGCATCAGTTCATGCCATGATTTTTGAAGGGGAAATGTGTATTCCTCACTTGCTGCTCCTCACCAGGACATTAAAAAAAAAGCAGGAGAGGATAGCACAGTTACTGAGAATACCTTACAAAAGTGTAGGAAAAGAATATTAAAAGGTTCTGAAAGTACAGGAAAAGAGGTGTTCTGGATGCAAGCAATAACTGATTCTCAGCCACTTTTATAGTTGGAAATAGAAGGAAAACTCTTTGAAGGGTCGGTGGACACAGGAGCTGATAAGTCAGTGAGGTCACAGTGCTTTTGGTCACAAGCTTGGCCAACATACAAGCGCACAAACCTTTCCAAGGTATGCAGGCTAAATGGTTATTGTGGAGAAAGGAGAATAAAGAACGGTGGTTCCGATCTGAAGTTCTTCAGACACTGCCTATTCATTTATGGGGGAGAGATTTGCTAAAAGGAATGATTGTGCATAACATTTTTCAGTGCAAACAATTCTAATGTAATTACCAGTGATGAGGAGAAATTTAGAAAGTGGTAAATAGAAGGGACTAGATAGGTTAATCAATTGGGAGAAAGGGTTTACTTGTATCTCTTCAGACGGAGAAGGAATCAGATGGGTGACAATGAGCACCTAGAGAGAGACAGAAAAAGAGAAAAACCTTGAAACAGGAAAAGACCTAAGAACAAAATCTTCAGGAATCATTAGATTCCCTAACACAAGATGAGACCGTTGCAGGACTTCAAAACTTGCAGGAATTATGGTATTCCTGGCACATGAATAATGGACAAGAGATTCCTTTTGGACTATTTCTAGGACTTATGGACATGTATAATTCCTCATGTTGATTCATGTTATTTGTTACATCACTGTGTTATATTGCTATGTGTTTATGTAATTTATGTAATTATGTGTAATGCCTCCCATATGGATGGATTTATGTATAGCTATTTCAAACGAGCCTTTTCAAAAACCCGCTAATTTGATTTGATTTCCCATTTCCTTTGGGGTTTTCATCTCCCTTCCTGAGATGTCAAGGAGGGCGTGATCGCCTCCTTTTATGGTGTTTTCACTCCTTTTTTGAGTAGTCAGGGAAGTCGTGATCATCTTCTTTTTTATGGTGTTCTCACCTCCTTGAGAAGTCAGGGAGGTCATGACCACCTATATTCTAAAAACAAAAGAGAGCGGGAGATGTTAGGATTCTTACAAGGTGCTGAGTAAGTAGAATTGAAGAGACAGTGGCTAAATCTAGGTTAGAATTGATTTAATCCTCCAATAAATAATGGTTCTTTAGTGATATAATGATTGGTGTATACTCAGAATGGGGCATATAAGAGAGAAGCTCTTGGGGCCAAAAGGACAAGCCCAATAGAAGCTTTCTGAGGAGACGGATTCATTCCATCTTTTACCTTTGTTCTGGCTGGAGGCTGAAGCTGGCAGAGGCAACAGACTAGCAACAAGAGCTCTCGGAACCAAGGAGAGAGATAGGCCTCTATCAAAGGTAAGCAGACCCCAGGAAAAGAGATAAGACTTTGGAGGAGACAATAAAGGATTTGGACTTTAACTCCTGGCTGCATTTGGGGTGATTACACTGAAGTGAAATGAAGACTGCTCCCAGGGACTCCAAGAAACTAGCTCCTAGAGAACAATATATTTTAGACAAGAATATTACATCAGTGATGCTACTGAAGAAAAACAGCAGGGGATGTTTGCAAAGCATTTTGTAACATGAAGATTACATAAACAAGATTGTGAAGCTCCTTTCTGAATTTTTCTGATGTGATTAAAAATACACACACACACACACACACACACACACACACACTATTTCTTGTTTCCACACAAATCATATTCGGACTCTCATGGTTAAAAACTGACACAAGGTCATTTTGTTTAACCTAATGAAAACTTGAGCCATTGTTGCCCACCCTCCTCCTGATCTACACTAATTTTAGTTCAATAAAATAAAATGTCCCCTTTGCAAAAAAAAAAAAGAAAAGGAAGAAAGAAAGAAAGAAAAAAGAAAGAAAGAAAGAAAGAAAGAAAGAAAGAAAGAAAGAAAGAAAGAAGAAAGAAAGAAGAAAGAAAGAAAGAGAAAGAAAGAAAGAAAGAAAGAAAGAAAGAAAGAAGAAAGAAAGAAAGGAAGGAAGGAAGAAGGAAGGAAGGAAGGAAGGAAGGAAGGAAGGAAGGAAGGAAGGAAGGAAGGAAGGAAGGAAGGAAGAAAGAAAGAAAGGAAGGAAGGAAGGAAGGAAGGAAGGAAGGAAGGAAGGAAGGAAGGAAGGAAGGAAGGAAGGAAGGAAGGAAGGAAGGAAGGAAGGAAGGAAGGAAGGAGGAAGGAAGGAAGGAAAGGATGGAAGGAAGGAAGGAAGGAAGGAAAGAAAGAAAGAAACAAAGAAAGAAAAACTTTCAGTGATCAAAAATCCTGAGGGGAAAAGGAAGTTTCCACTCTTTTGCCTCAAGAATAATTTAGAGCCAAGTGACAACTCTCATTAGGAGATGATGTCTTTGATGCAAGAGAGTTCTGGGATGATGATTCTGATCATTCTAGAACATCTTGGAGTTGAAGACTAAATATGAGTCAAAACCATTCTTTGGCTGCCCTGGAGAGCCACACATCCCGTCATTGGGCAGGTCTCTGGGCCAATGGAAATGTCTGCTTTGCAGTTCTGCCAAGTTGTTTCCTTCCAGGAAAGATGATGGACACTTATTAGATGCATCACAGATGTTGGGCCTTCTCTGTGGGCAAGGACATGACCAGCTGCCCCACTGCCAGTCCCCCTGTGTGTCTTGTGTTCCCTTTTCTAGTCAGATTAGCCGTCGTCTCCTCAGTGTTCTGGATGGGCTGCAATAATCCACTCAGAACCTGAAGGTACAGTCACACCAAGGCTTTCCCAAGAATTCAACCCAACATCCCCAGCTAAAAGTGGGTCCTGAGGAGGCCAAAGTAAAAGGAAACAAAGTTCTGTGGAATTCTCTGCCAGAGGGGGAGGGCTGCCTGAAGTCTCTTTGCCCAAAGGGCTCACAGCTTGATCCCAGATTAATCCACCCGGAAACAAGGTTGTTAAAAACCACTGGTCTCTACCAAAGCTTCTTTATTCACAGAATGTCCCAGGAAATGTTCTGGTGCTTGTGGCGTGTGGTGTGTGTGTGTGTGTGTGTGTGTGTGTGTGTGTGTGTATGTGTTAAATGACCTCCCTAATTCCACCAATATCCTCTGCTGGGAGCACTTTGAGGAGACCCTACACAGGAGTCATAATGAAGCTGTGTTTTAATATTATTTTTTCCCTGAGATTTATTCCAAAGTACGAACAATAGGCTTGTGAGAGAAGCCTGATCTCCCCATTTGGAGGGACAAGTTCCCACAAGATACATTTGGGTCTGTAGCATTCTAGATGTAGAATCCTTTGTGAGAGGAACTTCCTGTACTTACAGGTGACTATGGGCTGTTTGGCCACTGGAACTCATCCCTTTGGACCATGTTGGGTGTTAAGTCTCCAGAGATTTCAATCTAGGAATATAGAGGAGAAGGAGCCACCTAGGGCTCCTGTGCCATGAAGTGGAGGCCAGGAACTTACAGAGATTCTGAGTGGATCTTCCATTGGAAGGGTCTCAAATTGGATAGGGACAGTTAGGGGACATGAGACAAGTTGAAATCTGGCCTCAGACACTTACTGGAATCACTTTGTGAGCCTAGGCAAGTCCTTCACCTTATTTGCTTCAGTTACTTCATCAATCAAAGGAGTTGGAGGGGGAGCTGCAAAACCCTTTAGGAAAACCTCAAAATGGGGTCACTGAAGATTAGACCTGACTAAAATGCATGAACCTTGCCGGGCTCATTTCCTAGATCCAGAGAAAGAAGGGACCAAACTAGAATCACAAGGTCTCTGAGGTCCCTGCCAGTTCTGGCTATAGGATCCTTTGCCTTCTTGTAGGTAATCAGCGTGGGAAGATGGCCTGAGATCCAGTAGGCAAAGGCATATATACCAAAGTACTTCATGTTTGATTCTATTCATTTTTCTCCACAGCTCTGACTGGTTTTTGCTGCCAGGAGCAGCATCCCTTCCCCCAGGACTAAACTGATCTCTCTCTCTCTCTCTCTCTCTCTCTCTCTCTCTCTCTCTCTCTTTTTAAATTTAATTTTATTTTATAATAACTTTTTATTGACAGAACCCATACCAGGGTAATATTTTTACAACATTATCCCTTGCATTCGCTTCTGTTCCGATTTTTCCCCTCCCTCTCTCCAGCCCCTCCCCTAGATGGCAAGCAGTCTTATATATGTTAAATATGTTGCATAAATTGATCTCTTGAAGTGGAATCACGGAGCAAACAGGCCCCATCTCCTCTGCTTGGGTGCCTTTCCCTCAGGCTGGAGGGCAGAAGGCTGGAGCCATAACCTCTGGTCCAAAGGATTTTTAACTGCATGAACTCCACCTGGGGACTTGTCTAAGGGCAGGGGTTGGAAGTAGGAAGGGAATTAGCTTTTGGGTAAAATCTCAGGATTGTTCTGCTCTGAATTGTATAAAGACAGACGAGTCATTCTAATCTCCTGGGAGACATTTCCTCATTTGTAAAGTAGAGATTTCATGAAAGATTTCCTCCAAATGTCTCTGGGACATCAGAAGTCATTGCTCCCATCACCCAAAGTGCAAAGTGTATCTATAGATCCTGTGATTTCTACCTTCTCAGGTGGGGAATATGGGCCTGCAGGTGTCTTTGTTTTGCATTTCTTTTGATCTTCACAACAAATTCATAATAAAGATATTCTTGTAACTTCCATTTATAGTGGAGGTTACTATAACTGAGAAAAGTTAAATTGTGATCACGTAGCTAATGATAAACTGTGAAACTAATTAATCTAGGTTTTTTTTAGATTGGTTTAACTCTTTAGTGACTGAACAAAGGCACTGTCTTCATCATCAGGGAAAATGAACAACTCCTAGAACATCAACCCTACTGCAAGCCAAGAAGCCATTTAGCTTTCAGCCCAAGAAAGGATCTGAAAGAAAGACTGGTTATATTTTTTCATTATACAAATAAGTTCAATAATGATTGGAGAAGTTAAAGTGTTTACTCAACACTAAACAATTCACTGGTGGAAGAGAACTGATGAGATCTTACCATTCTTGACTTTAAGTTGAATGATCTTTTCGTCTTTTACATCTCACCTATGAGCCTGATTCTTCATAATCATAATACTATTAGTCCAGAATTTATTGAGAGGAGAATTATTTATAAAAGGAAATTGCGTATGAGCACTGATGTATACAGCGCTTGTTTTGGGGAGCACTGGGAAGCCTGTCCACAGAGCTGTCCTAAGAACTTCCTAAGTACATTTACAAATGTACAAGAGTTTGAGAACATTCCTGACATTGTTCTCAAAGAGGAAACTAAGTATTAATGGGCACCAGAAGGAAAGCAGAAACATAAGGGGCAAGGAATGACATTTCAGAAAATACCTCATCTTTTCAAAACTGAAAATGGACTTCTCTGAGCACTGTATTTTAATCTGGCTGCTTACTGAACTTTTTCAATGGTCAATCAGATATATGAGTGTTTTGTATGTTGAAAGCAAGAAGAAAATTAGGGATGATTTCATGAAGGAGAAACATTGAAAATTTAGATTGTTTCAATGAAAGGAAATGGAGGTCAGTTTGGAATATGGAACTATGCATATAAAAGTGAAGGATTGGAAGCCTCTCTCCATTTATATCCACATTTCTTATTTTAAACCTCTCCTGATTGAACCTAACATTATTTAATTATATTTTCTTTAATATTCAGTATTTCAGATTCAATATTTAAAGCCCATGGAGAAAAACCAATTGGGATCTTTATTGTGCCACTAACATTGAAATTATTAATAGTCCTCTCCATATACTTGGAGAACAGTAAAAACAAAGACTTATAAGCTCAAAGAGCATAGGAATTAACTCTAGATGTTCTTGTGGAAACATGACTGAACTGTCTAATTGAGGGAATCATGAGAAAGGGTATATCTCGCATCTTTGTTGCCAAATAATATAATAGCAGGAAGTCTGGTCTAGAGAAGAGGCAACCTCTTCCATCAGGGATTATTTTTCCTTCATCCTGATCAGAGAGAACACAGCAGGCTAAGTTGAATAAGTCTCCTTTGCCAAAAGGTAGATTCTTTCCTACTGTGATATATGGGTATATATCTGACACTCAGATCTGACACAGTATTTCTCATAGATGATTTCAATTTTTATCAGCCCTCTAATGAAGTCCTTCTAATGAAAACATCTAATGAAGTCCATGAATATTTGTATTTATCAATGAGATAAATGTTCTTGCCAGAGACTGTGGTAATGAATAACAAATTTGGGGACAGATGTTCTGATGTCTTTTGGAGAGTCAACAATACATTTCAAGAGATAAATGGAGAAACTTTCAGATAAAAATTGTCATCTATGATAAACTTCACAATAAAATCTAAAACTTCCTTCTAACAATAAATACGCCCATTTGAGTAAGTGTATTTTACTTTAGCTCTCTCAGCAGCAGCATGTACCTGCTCATCCATATTTTTTTTTCTCATCCAGATTACTTATGGTCCATTTAATCCCGTTCTTACTGACAAAGTCCAGTTTCCTTCCCTCTATCAGATGGCCCACAAATCCTCTTCTCTTCACCGAGGTATTGTCAGCTTATTGGTATATTTTCAATGGAACTGGATAGGTCTGATTGTCTTAGATGATATGAGAGATGAGGAATTCCTCAGGGAAATGAGATAGGAAATGGAAAAGAATAGAGTTTTTATGTCCTTCACAGAGAAGATCCCTCTCAGTGACAAAAAAAAAGGGGAGAGTTCTGAGGCCTTCAAGTCCAGGATCCTTATTTCAGAATCAACGTCATTGTCATTCATCTTGACATAGATTCATTTACATTTGTGAAAATCCCACCAGAATTTTTATTCCCAACCAAGAAGGTGTGGATTGCCACATCTCATTCAGACACTACAATGAGAGCCTTGTACCATTTTGGTTTCATTTTCCATACTACTCTCTTCTTTTCACACTTGACTACTCCAGTCCCTGGGTTTGAGAGTTTTATCAGAAGGCTTATATCTCCTTTCACTATGAGGGATGTTCTTCTTAAAGCACATAGGCCATCACCTTTGAAATGCTCAGATCAACCAGATATCCCAGAACAAGATTTATATTTACCAAATGCCTCCATGACAACATCCTGTGGACATGATAACATCCGCCTTGAGTTACAACATCTACAATGTTTTTTATGCTGTGGCATGGGCTCTCCATGAAATAGTGATGAAAAGATCTGAGAAAAGATCCTTGGGAAATAAAGAATCTGTATTGCCTCATTCATGGCAGGTAATATGAAAAGTGTGATGCCTTTTTAGTTATTATTTTTTGAGTATATATTTTAGCAAGAAGTGAGACATGGAAGACATTGGAGACTTTTCAATTTCTGAAATGATTCTGATTGTATATTCCTAAACAATATTACTGGTGTAAATAACCTTAGAATTCATATTTCCTAGTCAGCTCTTGACTTTTTTTTATCATAAATATTTGAAGGCCCTTTATTTCATTAGGAACCCTTTTTTTTTTCCCTGAAGGACTGAACTCAGGTTTTCTGGGTAGGTGATCCTTAGTTGTAAGCCAGATCTTATTTTTCTCCAAAATAACCTATTCTAAGCACTCTGATCTTTCAATTAAGAAGGTGAGGAGTCTTTTGTCATCCTGACTATGGCTCCAACGTATAGATTTGTTTCTTTCTGCATCCTTGCAATATTTTCTCCTTCACTTTGGGGGTCTAGAATTGGGCCTAAATATGCCTGGTGACTTCCTTTGGGGCTCTTTTTCAATAGAAGATTTATGGCTTCTTTCATACTCTATTTTTACCTTCATATTCTGGAATGTAGGAGGAATTTACTTGATACTTTCTTGAAACAGAATCCATATTCTTTTTCATTGTAGAATTTGTGTAGTCTCATAATGTTAGATGCTCTCTCTTCTATCTGTTTTCCTGGTCATCATTTTCCATTGTGATATTGCCTATTCTTTTCCATTCTTTTTCCTTTTGGCTTTTTCTTTTATATCTCAAAGTGCCTTCTTATTTCTAATTTTTAAGGAAATATTCTCCTCAATGGGCCTCTATATTTCCTGCTCAATTTATCCAATTCTGGTTTTTAAGGCATTTTTCTCCTCTATGTCTTTTTCTGCTTCCTTTTACATCTCTCTCATTTCTCTTCATAATTGTTTTTCTATCTACCTTTTGAAAATTTTGAAATTTCATTTTGAACTCTTCTGTGGCTTTAGACCTATTTTTACTTATATTGTGGGTTTTGGATAAAGGAGTTTTGACTTTTTTATTTTCTTCTAAGTATGGATTTTTCATCTTCCTGTTCATCACAGTAATTTTCAATGATCAAAAACATTTTCTGTTGTTTGACAATTTTCTCGGGCAATTATTTGACTTTACCTATTTATTAGAGTAGTGCCCTGTTTACAGGGTAAAAGGACCAATATCCCAAACTTCAGGATTTTATACAGCTCTTTTCAGGGATTTTTCTAGGGACCTGGAAGTTTCATTTCTTCTAAGGTTGTCTTATCTTAGGAGAAATATCTTTATTCATGTCCTGGCCTCTGTTCTGTTCTGTGAGTTGCCACAAGCACTATTTTCTGCCCTGCAGCTGTGAGAAGATCCATATTCCACTCTTGCTAAAAGTTGTCCTGTGCTAGTTCTCTTTCTCACTTTCACACTGTGAGCCAGGAAGGTGCGCTCGATCTGGATACTGGCAAAGCAACTGAGTCCTGTCTCAGTGCTTTAAAAGAGACCCTTGTAATACCCTTCTAAGAGGCTGTGGTCCAAGCACTCCTGCAATGGCTGTTACTTCTGCTGTTTCTTCACTTGCTGTGTATTCATTGGCTGTTGTATTGAGCTCCTGGTTTATACCGAGTGCTTTGAATGTCACACAAATGGTTTCATAGATTATCCTGGAGATGGGAGAAAATCCATTGGAGTTATCAAGAATGGGAGAGCCACGGTCAGGCCTACACTTCAGAACAATCCCTTCCAAGTCAGGATGAAGGACGGAATAGGAGAGGTTTAGTCAGAGAGCATATTGCAATATGCTATTGCAATAATCCGGGTGTGAAGTCCTGAGGATGTTCCACCTGCAGAGAACAGGAGGGGAACATATTAGAGAGATGCTGCAAGCCGACCTTGGCAATAAATTATATAAAGGGGGTGAGAAACAATGAAGACTTAAGTGTGAAACTGAAACTACAAACCCAGGAGATGCAGGCAACCCTGGGGATATCAGAGGGTCATTTCTGTGGCCCAGAAGAAAGTCATATTTTATCCCATCTGAAAATAAGAGCACAGGACTCCATAAATTCTCCTGTACAATTGCCTTTCCCTCAGGTACCACTCACTGATGAGCATTTCTCCTCTTTTTCAGCTGCGCTCCTACCTGAAGAACACCCAGTTTAAGAATGTCGTTGGTGAGCAGGTGTTTGTGGATGAGAACAGACGCGCAGAGGCTCACTATGCCATTATGAATTATATATACTTCAATTTTTATAATGATCATCTTCTGTACGTGGGGGACTTTATCCCAGAAGCTCAGCTCAGTCAAGAGTTTACAATTTGTGCAAATGTCATCGTGTGGGATGCATGGAGTTCAAAGGTCAGACACATTTTTAATGTTACTTTATGTTCCTAAACAGGAAGAATCTATGACTCATGTGGTGTACTCTCCATGACTGACAGGTACAGCTGGGTGGGAAAAATGGCTAAACTGTAGGCCTGGTTCTGTTTCAATTGTCATAAGTTCATCCATGTCACTCCTGTTTTCTCTATAGCAATCATCTTTATCATTTCTTACATCAGTATAATACTTTATTATATTTATTATTATATTATATTTATACACATCTACAAATGTATATTATTAAACATACAGAGAAGTTTTGTTACATATATATGTAAATTTATATGTATGTATTCACAGAGATATCTATAAATATAATATGTAATCCAACAAATCTTCAATTTATAGATATCATTTCATATCCCCATTCTTTGCCATTTCCTACGAAGGCATAAATATATTTTAATTTGTATTTGTTTTCAACTTATATAGGAAAGAAGGAAAAAATCTTTAACTTGTATATAGCACAACACCGAAGATACATAACCATAACTTTCCATTTCACATTTTTTACTTTTTTCCTAAAAGATATATCTGTGTTTGTGTGTGTGTGTGTGTGTGTGTGTGTGTGTGTAAAACCAAAGTGTTCATGTTCTATCTCTTTTTTGAAGTAAATTGTTTATACTTTCATCTGTTCTTTGAAATTGATTTTAGAAATTATAGCACAGAAAATGACTTAGACTTCAAAAGTGTTCTTATTAAACCATTGCTGTTACTGTACACGATATTTTCATAGTTCAACTCATTTTACTTTTTGTTATTTCATGTAAATTTTTCCCTGTTTTTCTAAAATCAACCAGCTCATCATTTCTAATAGTACATCACTATAATATCACCATTATATACACCACATCTTGTTCAGTCACAGTGGATAGAGCCCCGACCCTGGAGCCAGGGGGACCTGAATTTATATCCAGTCTGAGACAGTGAACACTGCCTAGATGTTTGACCCTGAGCAAGTCACTTAATTCAAATTCACTCTCTCTCTCTCTCTCTCTCTCTCTCTCTCTCTCTCTCTCTCTCTCTCTCTCACACGCACACACACACACACACACACACACACACACACACACACACACACAAAAGTAAGACCAAAGTGTGTTAGAATTATCTTGTATCATCTCATTGTTGAAATGAAACAGGTCCATCCCAGCTGACCATCATATAATCTTACTACTTTGTAAAATATTCTCTGGGTTCTCTTAATTATTATTAAAATCACCTCTTTATCTCTGGTACTCCTCAGTAAGTTTGTTTTCTTCCTTATCTCTTTAAATTGTATCTGTTTTTTATTTTACTTGGTCTACGATCAGGATCATTACTTCTGCTTTTTTTTTTTTTTTACTTTAGCTGAAGAATAATATATTCTGTTCTACTTTTTACCTTCAATCTGTATGTATATTATTGCTTCACATTTGTATGTTGTTTGGAAGACAGAGGGAAAATCAATGAGGGAATATTTTAGAGAAACAGGGCCAGGAGTTTTTCCAGTTCCTATATTTTCTAATTGAAATATTTTGAAAAAAAAAAAACAGGAGAGGATAGCACAGTTACTGATAATATCTTACAAAAGAGTAGAAAGAGAATATTAAAAGGTTCTGAGAGTACAGGAAAAGAGGTATTCGGGATGCAATCGATAACTGATTCTAGGCCACTTTTATAGTTGGAAATAGAAGGAAAACTCTTTGAGTCCAGAGGAAATGTTGGTGATAATTCTGGCATTTCCACCTCCAAAGCCTCTGCCTTCCCTTACCCCAGAAGAGAAGCAAGAAATGCAAAACCTTGGCCCTCAGGAGAATAAAGAGGGGCCCTGGGTCCTCCCTGACGGCAGAGAGGTACTGAGCACAGCGGGTGTGAGACATGTGCTCCCACATTTACATTGGGGCAGTCACTGGGGTGTCAGAGGCCTGTGTGACGTGGTGCTGACCAAGTTTGTAGCACTGGCTTGTACATGATAGCAGGCAACTGGCCAGCAGGTGTCTTGTTGTCAGAGGATGAATAGGGCGGCCCAACGAAAAGTCCAGAAAGAAGGAAGGCCCCTGGTATCGGGCCCTTACAAAGCATTCAGGTGGACTTTACCGAACTGCCATCTGTGGGCGTCTCAAATTCCTGTGGGTTGTAGCGGACCATCTGCCTCATGGGAGGAGGCCTCCCCCTTGCCCAGGAAACTGCCTCAGTAGTCAAAAAAGTCCTCCCTGAGTATATCACTCCAGGTCATGTGCTGGTGAAGCAGGTACACTTGGACCAAGGCGCCCGTTTCACAGCTAAGCTCCTCCCATCTGTGGCCCAAACTCTAGGAATATCATGGGATTTACACACCCCATGGCATCTGTCCTCATCAGGTAAAGTGGAAAGGGTGGATAACATTAAAAAGATTAAGGGGGGAAATGGAAATTGAATTATATGTTTAAAAATCTTTATAGCAGCTCTTTTCTTTTTCTTTTTTAAAATTTTCATTTATTTATTTATTTACAAAAAATATGCAATGTTAATTTTCAACATTGACCCTTGCAAAACCTTTTGTTCCAAATTTTCCCCACCTTCCTCCACCCCCTCGTCTAGCTTGCCAGTATTCCAATACATGTTACACATGTTGAAATACATGTTAAATCCAATATAGCTTTACATATTTATACTACTGCACAATATATTGTACTTCACTTGCTGCACAAGAAAAATCATATCAAGAAGGAAAGGAAAAAAAAAACTGAGGAATAAAACAAAATTCAAACAAATTACAATAGATAGTAAGAATGCTATGTTGTGTTCCACTCTGTTCCCACAATCCTCTCTCTGGGTGTAGATGGCTCTCTTCATCACTGAGCAAATGGAACTGTTTTGAATCCTTTCATTGTTGAAGAAAACCACTTCTATCGGAATCGATTTTCGTATAGTCTTGTTGCCATGCATACTGATCTCCTGGTTCTGCTCATTTCACTTACCTTTAGTTCATGTAACTCTCTCCAGGCCTTTCTGAAATCATACTCCTGGTTGTTTCTTTTTTTTATTATTATTATAGCTTTTCATTTACAAGTTATATGCATGGGTAATGTTACAGCATTGACAATTGCCAAACCTTTTGTTCCAATTTTTCCTATCCTTCCTCCCACCCCCTCCCCCAGTGACCAATACATGTTAAATATGTTAAAGTATAAATTAAATACAATATAAGTATACATGTCCAAACAGTTATTTTCCTGTACAAAAAGAATCAGAGTTTGAAATAGTGTACTATTAGCCTGTGAAGGAAATCAAAAATGCAAGTGGACAAAAATAGAAGGATTGGGAATTCATGTAATGGTTTATAGTCATCTCCCAGAGTTCTTTCCCTGGGTGTAGCTGGTTCAATTCATTACTGCTCTATTGGAGCTGATTTGGTTCATCTCATTGCTGGAGATGGCCACGTCCATCAGAACTGATCATCTTGTAGTACTGTTGTTGAAGTATATAATGATCTCCTGATCCTGCTCATTTCATTCAGCATCACTTCATGTAAGTCTCTCCAGGCCTTTCTGAAATCATCCTGTTGGTCATTTCTTACTGAACCATAATATTCCATAACATTCATATACCACAATTTATTCAGCCATTCTCCAATTGATGGGCATCCACTCAGTTTCCGGTTTCTGGCCACTACAAAGAGGGCTGCCACAAACATTCTTGCACATGTGGGTCCCTTTGCCTCCTTTAAGATCTCTTTGGGATAAGAGCCCAGTAGGAATACTGCTGGATCAAAGGGTATGCACAGTTTGATAACTTTTTGAGCATAGTTCCAGCTTGTTCTCCAGAATGGCTGGATGTAGTCACAATTCCATCAACAATGTATCAGTGTCCCTGTTTTCCCACATCCGCTCCAACATTCGGCATTATCTTTTCCTGTCGTCTTAGCCAATCTGAGAGGTGTGTAGTGGTATGTCAGAGTTGTCTTAATTTGCATTTCTCTGATCAATACTGATTTGGAGCACCTTCTCACATGACTAGAAGTAGTTTCAATTTCTTCATCTGAAAATTGTCTCTTCATATCATTTGTCCTTTCATCAATTGGAGGATGACGTAATTTCTTATAAATTAGAGTCAATTTCTCTAATAATAGAATGTGTGGCAGATCTCCTCCAAACACGTTTCTTAGAACTCAGTAACCTTGTCTTCCTCCAGAGATTCTTGGTACTAGAAATCAGCAAGGACAGACACATCTCCTGACTTCCCAGAAGGCCTGCCCCCTGCGGGGAAGATGCAGAAGCCCGGCCAGAATTGATTAGCAAAGTTCTCCACAGCAAAGGGTCTTAATAAGTTTTTATGTCCTTTAATATCGGGGCCATAAAGCTCTGCCCCTTTGTTTTCTTGTAATTGGAGAAGATATACCTCAGTACCAAGGTCAATGAAGCAGTGTAGGAATTATGTGGATAAGAACCAATAATACAAGTACAAAAAACAAGCAGGAAAGGATAAATGATTTCCACGTATCCCATAATGACCGTGTAGGAAATAATTGTGGTCTCATGTCTTCCACCCATTGGGCTGCCTGGTGGAGATGATGCACATTTGTAAGTACCTGTTGTGATTTCTATACACAGTAAGATGAAGTCCCAACCACGGATACAGCACCTTTGGCCGCTAACAGATAACCCAGCGCTGTTCTGTTATCTATGGCCTCACGGGCCGGGAATTCCATGATTCCCGTAAATCCCGGAGATCTGCAGCGGTTTCACTAGCAATTACTTCACTGGCCGTTATAATGTTAGTTAACATTAGTTAACATAGCGATCTCGTGATCTCTCTATCCTGCCCAAGGGAGAAGGAGCGCAGGAGTTTCTCTGACCCACCCTAAGAAACGACCCCAGGATCTCCTTTTTATACGGCGGGTATCGCGCTGCGGGGACGGTAAAGAGTTGTTATTTGCGCCCCTGGGTGGATCATCCCCGAGGTACATTGCCCAGAGTTGATGCCGGGCTTAGACCTCGGGAAGCACTGAGCGCGGTGATCCCGTCCTGCCGGGTGTTGTTGGCCCGAGCCCCATATACAGTCACAGGTTCTGTTGATCTTCCACAAAGAAACAAATACCTTTTGGAGCACGCGCCGAGCCGCGCTTTGTGGTGTCTAAGGCTGCACTTACTCCTGGCTCCGCTCGGCAGATGCTACAACGTGGTAACAGAAAAGGAAGCTCGTCTGTTATTCAGCGGGAGAGGAACTTGCGGGGGGGGGGGGGTTCTGGCGGAGTGGGCTTCCATTAAAATTCTCCTACCTAGAGCAATCTGGAATTATGCCCAAAAAGTTATCAAATTGTGCATACCCTTTGATCCAGCAGTGTTTCTATTGGGCTTATATCCTAAAGAAATACTAAAGAAGGGAAAGGGACCTGTATGTGCCAAAATGTTTGTAGCAGCCCTGTTTGTAGTGGCTAGAAACTGGAAAATGAATGGATGCCCATCAATTGGAGAATGGCTGGGTAAATTGTGGTATATGAATGTTATGGAATATTATTGTTCTGTAAGAAATGACCAGGAGGATGAATACAGAGAGGACTGGCGAGACTTACATGAACTGATGCTAAATGAAATGAGCAGAACCAGGAGATCATTATACACTTCGACAACGATATTGTATGAGGACATATTTTGATGGAAGTGGATTTCTTTGACAAAGAGACCTGAGTTTCAATTGATAAATGACGGACAAAAGCAGCTACACCCAAAGAAAGAACACCAGGAAACGATTGTGAACTATCTGCATTTTTGTTTTTCTTCCCGGGTTATTTTTACCTTCTGAATCCAATTCTCCCTGTGCAACAAGAGGACTGTTCGGTTCTGCAAACATATATTGTATCTGGGATATACTGTAACCTATTCAACATGTAAAGGACTGCTTGCCATCTAGGGGAGGGGGTGGAGGGAGGGAGGGAGGGGAAAAATCGTTACAGAAGCGAGTGCAAGGGATAATGTTGTAAAAAATAAATTACCCTGGCATGGATTCTGTCAATATAAAGTAATTATTAAATAAAAATTTTTAAAAAAAAGAAAAAAAGAAAAAGAAAAAATTCTCCTGTCACCTCGCAGTCACATAGAGGAATTCGGAGGCCAATAGCGACGCCTAGTGGCTGCAAAGTGCCAATATCAGTCTGAAAAGTAACCATAGATATTGTTCAATTGCCGCACAAAAAGCGTGTCCAGTTTGGAGATGGAAAAGCAGAAAAACTGTCACTCACAAATGTGGGCGGTCCTTCTGTGCCGTTCCCTCCAGGTCCGTCAGCATCCTGCCAGAGCGCTGCGGCGCCTCGAACGCCACATTGTAACAACGCATCCCGGCCCGGAAACGAAGGACGTCATGCAAAGTGTCTCCTACCGGCTGCGCCTGCACCGGGGGAGCGAACCCCGCAGGAGGAGATGGATCTGCCCGCGCACGTGCGCCCTGACACTGTGCGGTCCATTCCTCACTGGGGGCGGATCCGACTCGCCCAGCAGCCCCGAGGACCGGAATTCGCCGCCGCTCGTCCCAATTTATTTGGGGGATTCTGCTGTCACCCGGCCGATGCAGAGGCAATGACAAAGACGGGTCGTACTGGCATCGGTCTGAAAGGTGGACTGACAAAGGGGATGTTTGCGCTCCCAGAGCAGCCCCTTTCCACACGCAAAAAGCCAGAAGCCCGACCTGGGAGCCCTGCTCTTCTCTCACCGGTTTCCTCGTCTCCTTTTTGCCGGACGCCTCGTTTTCTGGCTTCTCCTGAGGGATAAGGCGGAGATATCTGCTTGGCCGCCAGCGAGTGCTTGCTACATATGGGCAAATACAGCAAACCCTCCGCCCCAGCTGTTCCTTCGGGCGGCACTCCCACTGCCCTGTCTTTGGCTCCTTCCACCTGACTAAGTGATCATCACATGGAAGAGGTCTGGAAGTTATTTCTTTCTCATCCAGTCTGGGGGCATAACAACCAATCTCCGGGTGACAAGCCATTCTGACCCCAAATCGTGTCTTCCTCAAAGAATTATACTTAGCGAGCTCCTAGGGTGCCTATAGCTAACTTCTGTTAGCTTCTGTTTTGGAAGTAATGTTTTGATATTTCTATTTCCCCGTTCCACTGTAGCTTGTCCTTGGGAATTGAAAGGTTTCCCTGCAGAATGGGCCCCGAGACTGATTTCCTGAAGATTTCTCCCCAAATTTACATTCTGATGCCCAATGAAACCCTTTTCCACATTTTGGATATTTTGGTCTATTCTCTTTTTCTTTCTTATTTCCTGTCTGTCAGCACTGAGGCTTTATATGACCTGATTTTCCACAATGAAAACACTTTCTTTCTCGGGAGTTGTTCCCCTTTGATTCCTGTATTGTAAAATCCTGAAATGCTTCCATCTTAGTTTTAGCATAAAATACATGAGTGCCTACTTGTGCACAACACCTAATTATTTCATCAAGAGATGCATCTTGACAGAGACTTAAAATAATCTTTCTACAATCTTCATTAGCCTTCTCTTTTGCCACTTGCCTGATTAATAATTCATTAGCAGCCATCTCACCTACAGTTCTTGTAATCTCCCTATAAAATCTGCAAGCTACTCAGATGGACCTTGAGTTATTTTAGTAAATTTTTCCTCTTTGTCTTACCAACCAGGGATACTACTCCATGCTCTTGAAGCTGCAGCTGCTGTTTGTTCCTAAGCACCTATTGAGTAGTGAATTTCTCTCAAAGTATCAGCATAATCACTTGTTCCTGCTAATTGATCAACAGTAAGTTGCACTTGAGCACCTGGCATCCTATTCTTTTGTTGCTGGACTTGGCATAATTCCCTGAATTCAAACATCCATGGTAAAGTTTGTCCCAGTTCTAGAAAGTATTTACTCTGCTTTTGTGATGAATAGGTGTTAATATTTCATAAGCCAAATTATCTAATAACATGCTCACGTACGGTGATGTGGCTCCTTATTGAGAAGATTTTTTTTTTAAATCTTTCAATATACTAAGGGCAAAAGAAGCGTTCTTGTTCCTTTATAATAGGAAAGCTTGCTAAGGAGATTCCCAATGTATTCTCCACTTTCTTTTGCTTCCCTAAGGGCTATTTCTAATCTTGAATATTGAGAATATTCCTCAATTGGTGCATTTTAACAGCCTTCCAAAGCACTGATGCTGAATCTTAAAGGTTGGGGAGCGGAGATGCCTTTTTAGCCTCTATCCATTGGAGTGGTTCTGAATCCGAATGAGGAGGCAACTGCTGTGGAGTAAAGAAAGGAGTACTTCGCCCTTGAGCACTAGTTTGAGTTCTACCTTCCTCTTTTTTCTCTTTTGTCCGAACTTCTTTTTTTCTCCTCTGGCCTAGCTTCCTGTATACCACCTACCTCTTTTATCTCCTCTGTCCTAACTTCCTCTTTTTTCTCCTCTGTCCTAACTTCTTTTGTCTCCTCTGGCCTAGCTTCTTGTATAACAGCTTCCTCTTTTTTCTCCTCTGTCCTAAATTTTTCTTTTTTCTCCTCTAGCCTAACTTCTTCTTTTGCCTCCTCTGGGCTAGCTTCCTGTGTACAAGCTTCCTCTTTTTCACTTCTATCTCTAGGGATGCCTGGAGAAGGACAGAGCTATAGAACTGGGAAAGCTTGGGGCTTGGGACCTGTTTCCCTATCCCTAAAGACTCACCTTTAGGCTGTCTCTTAATGCAGAGACAGAGCTGAAAATTACCTCAACCTCAAAATTTGACCACTCATTAGATTACCTGAATTTTAATCTTCCTCTACCCACCAACTCTCTAGAATCCTTGAAAGAAGCCTTTTTTGCATCTTAAAAGTGGGCTCTTAAAGTACCTTCTTTTTGTTTCAAATCCTGGGAAAGAGCTAAATTCTAGGAATTTTTTGCTCCTGGCATTTTCTCCTATTTTTTCTTTGGCATTTGGTATTGTTAGGTGGGCCATGAGCATTCTTAAAGGCAGCCCACAGAAGGGACCTGATGCATTTCCTGCAATAGGCCCCATTCCCGAATGTCATCATCTCAACCCTGGAGGACACCCCACTTTTAATCTGCTCCCCAGATGTTTTCTTTAGGCTTCAAACTTTAGATTTTCAACTGTCCTCCAGCCTCTCCACGGGGACTTATTGGGACACATGACACACAACCAGATGCTCTGCTGCTGTCTTCAGTTCTCCCTCCCTCTCCTGGCTTGGACCCCCAAAATTTCTACGACCCTTGTCAGCTTGAAGCAGTAACATGAAGTTGAGATCTTTGTCCCTTTTCTCTAAAATGAATTTAAATTTTAACTGCTAGGGGGAGGGGGAGATGAAGTGAGTGGTGGTCCCTTTAAGAAACTATTTCCTATCGATCGGTGATTCCTTTTAGATTCCCACCCCTCCTGGCTGAGGCATGTCCTCCCCAGACCAGTTGTCTTTCCAGGATGCCAGAGCCTTTGATTCAGTTACAAATCATGCTTAAAAAGCATCCCTTTGAAGTCCAATAGGAGATCCAGGCTCTCCAAGGCTTTGGTGGGTCTGAGCCAACTGACTTGCTTGGGCTACCCCAGCCCCCAGTGCTTCTGATCTGCTCGGGCTGTCCCAGTGCCCACTAAGACACTCAATATAAAAGAGCCAAACTAAAACTCTCTCTTTGCACATGTTCCAAACATGCCAGCTCTGCCATGCTTGGGATGCCAAGGAACCTCTGTCCACTGGAATACTCTTTCCAGCGCCACCCTCTCTTTACCCTCCCCTATGTCCCTGAGCAGACTTTATGCCTCTAACAGGATTTCTAACCTTTCCTATAATAAATTTCTTTTATCAATCTAAATTTTGGGGTCTGTAAATTCCTTTACAAAGAACCTCAGCGCCACCAGAAGGGAGTCCCCAAAACTACCTGTCCTTGTGCCAAATCCCAAGGGAGTTCAGGGGAGCCAAACCTCTCCATTTAGTTCCCTGAACCCCAAACCTGCCTCTAGCCTTATCATTTAACTCCCTGACCAACAGAAACCCTAATCTCATTTTGGTTCCCTAAATCTAAACCTTATCAGGGGCAGTTTTGTCTGTCTCCTTCACTTCTCCCCCTAAAGAGCAAGGACTTTCCTTTATCTTGAATCGGTGTGATCCTGAGGCCTCCAGGGAGCTAGCTCAGACATTACAGTCTGGAAAACAAACTTTTTACCTGCTTTGGGAAGTGCTTCTCCCCAGGCTGTTGGAGGAGCCGTTTGTCCAGCCCATCATGTGAGCTTTGGGGAATCCACGGGGCTGGAGATGAGGCAGTGAGGGGGGTCAGGCCCAGGATTTCTGGGAGCCCCTGGGGCGGAGTCCAGCCCCAGGTCAGCTGCTGACCACTGCCTGTCACCAAATGACCTCGTCACTTAAAAAAGAAACATGGCCCTGGTCACCCGGGAGGGGGCAGAGCATCCACAGGACACGAGCCAGCCAGGCCAGAGACAGGGCACACGGGCCCTACTGGCTCTGAAGCGGGTTGTGGTCCCTTTAAGAAACTAGTCCTTTCAGATTGATTTATTCCTTTCTGATTCCCAATCCCTCCTGGCTGATGCATTATCAATTCAAGAAGCTAGGACCTTTGATCCTGGTCAAAAGCACCCTTTTGAATCCCAATAGGAGATCCTGGCCTATCCCAGCCACCGCCCAGATCTGAGCCAACCTGGGCTCTCCCAGCCCCCATCGGATCTGAGCCAACTTGGGTTTCCACCCAGGGGCCCCTTTAGCTAAATCTCTCTTAACAAAAGAACCAAGCTGGAGTCCTTTCTTTGCAGAGGTTCCAAACATGGCAGCTTTATGCCCGGCATGCCAAGGGTCTCTGCCCACTGGAATACTGTTTCCGGTGCCCTCTTTGCTTTATCTAACACCTTTCACTACTATCTAGACTTTAACCTTACTTCCTATGCCCGTAATAAACCTCTTTTATCAATCTAGTTTTCGGGTCTGAAAATTCTTTTACAGGGGTCTCTTACACCGGCACTAGACCTCATTTAACTCCCTATCCTTGCACAGAATCCAAAGGGGTTGCAGGGGAGCTCTATTTGACTCCCTGTACCCTGAACCTGCTGCTAGACCTCATTTTCATTTGGGTACCAACATCTAGACCTCATCATCTGGCTCCCTGACGAAGATCCCCAAAAATGAGACATACTTTGATGACCCAATGGATTCCCACCTTTTTCAGAGCACTCAGAACCAATCTGGGTTTTGAGCTATCGGTGCAGTATTCTTCTGGGAAGAATATCTGTGCCTTCTTTCGTCTCACTCTGTCTCTAGAGATAACGGACACCCAGACCAGGTCTGGACTTCGGGCAGTATTCTCCCATGAAGAGTATTCCCATTTCGGGCAAAAAGGCCTCTTTTTGTCACACTCTATTTTTAGAGATAGTGGGACCAGGAAATCTGGAACTCTGGATGAGGTATCCTGCAGTGGACATCCAAGGCACCCGGGTCAGGCTCGGATCCTTGTTGGAGCTCTAAGCGCGTGCACAATTCTTTACGAATTTCTGTGCACTCACAGAAGGCCTCCTTTTGTCCCACTCTCTGTCTCTAAAGATATGAAAGAAGTTGGAAGAAGTCCACAGTCTAGATACTCCTCTGCTCTAAAATCCTTCCTTGAGCAGATGCTTGGCTTGAGGAAACTCCTTTTGTCCAAAACTTCCTTTGCATCTCAAGGCATTTCTAAACTTTTTTGTCTCACCAGAAAGCCCTGCTCTCAGGCAGGGACTCTGAGACATGAGAGGAAGTTTCTCTTTAACACCCCCCAGACCCAGGAGACACGTGGCCGTTCTGGGACCCCACCCCCCTCGGGGGTCCCAGGTCAGTGCTCTCTTTGATCTGTTCTGGGGAGATAACCAGAGAAACGTGAGAGGAGCCAAGTTTGGGCCCTTTTCCCACTCCATGTTAAATGCAATGGAGTCTCTCATGGTCAGGCTGTAGCCACGAGGAGAATGTCACTGAATTGGGGTGAGCTTGGATACATGTCTCTACCCAGGGCTGCTACTCCCTGGACAGGGGTGGGGCCGTCTCCTTCAGGTCTGGCTCTCCCAGCAAGATTTGGGGCTTAGACGAGCTCCCCCGCTCTCAAGTTCCAGCGTGGAATCGCCAGAGGAGCCCTCGCCATTCAGGATGCGCGGGGTAAGATGGCGTCTCTCACCCTCGCTCTGGCCTTTCCTCTCCCTCCCCCATGGAGTGGGGATCACAGAGGACTCGAGGCCTTTTTCAGACCTCTCCCACGTGGCTTGGCAACCTGCCATTTAACTGCTCCCTCCTGTCCCCTTCTTGGGGTACTGTACCGTACAGATTGGGGACTCAACCTTAATCTCCAATCTCCTGGAAAGTTTCACCAACTTTTAAAACAGAACTTTGCTGGCCACGCCCCTCCCAGACCTTTACCTGGCTCTTAAAGGACCCACAGCTTCCAGCCCTCTGGGGAAGTGTGCTGGTCCCATACAGTTTAAAGCTTGCCCCATACATTGTAAAACGGGACTCAGTTTCCCTGATTTGATCAACCTGCCTTAGAACAGCCTCCCGTCACAGCCTTTTAGCTGGAGAAGCCTCAAAATTATGCTTTTGCATGCTCACGAGGCTGTCTACCAAAACTGGGGATTTCAAACTGCTCTCAGTTTTGTTTGGTTTTTCCCCTAGCCTCAGGGCACTCACTTAAAATCATTTCTCAGCTACTCTTGGAGACACAAACCTAGATAAAACAGTCTCTGTCTCTCTCTGTCTCTCTGTCTCTCTGTCTCTCTCCCTCTCCCTGTCTCTGTCTCTCTCTGTCTCTGTCTCTCTCTCTCTCTCTCTCTCTCTCTCTCTCTCTCTCTCTCTCTCTCTGTCTCTCTCTCTCTCTCTCTCTCTCTCTCTCTCTCTCTCTCTCTCTCTCTCTCTCTCTCTCTCTCTCTCTCTCACTTTCCTATCCAACCTTACAGGTGGGAACCCTTTCTCAGTCCCAAGACCTTTTGCTCTTAGCACACTCTGTCCTATTTTTTTTCTGGATTGGCATTCTATGCCCCTGCCAACAATTAAAGTTGTTTTTGTTTTTTTCCCTAAGCTCCAACCCTGGCCAAGTTGCAGCTTCAAGAAAGACCTTTGGGATGATGGCTGGGGAATAAAATTCCAAATCAAGGCAAATTAAATTATTAAGAGAGCAAAGATGGCACCTTTCTTTCTTTTCTCCCCTCATTCCCTGACTGCAGCAGGAAATGACTCAGTGGGAGAAACTGAAGTTATTTTCAAAACTCCTTAACTTCAATTTTGTGAACATTTTACAGGAAAGCGGTCCGTCTTTCCTGTTGGCTTTTTCTCCAGCTCTCTCTCGACTTGCTCTCTGTTCTATACATGAACTCTCTAACCTGAAACTCTCACCTCTCTTCTTCTCAGGGCAACTTCTGCCTCCTGAAAGGACCCTCAGAGCAGAGGTGCCTTTTTAATACAAATCTCTCCCAGACTCAGGCCTGTAGGTGCCACAGAACTGTGCCAGGAGACCCCAGCATCTATCCTGAATTTAAGCAGTAGGAACACGTCAGCAAACACCACAGGGGCTGAACTGGCCCCCAGCATCCTGCTGCCTGGTAGGAAATTGGAGTCTGGTTCTGTTTCTCTTTTTATCCCAAGATAGTCCGAACACCTTGGGGCCGGTAAGCTGGTAGGCAATACGGATACTTTGATCTCCCTCTGACCCCTTTCACCCCATCCCCATAAGAGTGGGGATAGCAGAAGGGAAGGTTCAGGAGCTTTGCTTATTGAGGAACCAACTTTATTATTTTTAATGAAAAGCATCATCGTTAAAAGATTTTTACAGCCTGGAGAACATGGGAAGACTGGGAATGACTGACTGGGATAAAACACCCCTTAGATGTCCTGCTGCCATCCCCAAGCCCCACACTTCATGCCTCACCTCCTGGCATGAACCCCCAAATCTCTAAAACCCTTGCTAGCTTGAAGCAAGTAAGGGATCATCACCCCTTTTCCCCACATGCATCTGCAGGTGACTGCTTGAGGGGAGAATGAAGAGGGGACCCTGGAACTCTGAAGATCCTTGAAGAAAATCTCCTTCAATTCTGCCTCAGTGCCCCAAATCTTTTTTTCTCTCCTAAATGAATTTAAGTTTTAACTGCTTGAGGGGGCAATGAAGCAGCTTGTGGTCATTTTAAGAAACTAGTCCTTTCAGATTGATTTATTCCTTTCTGATTCCCAACCCTTCCTGGCTGATGAATTATCAATTCAAGAAGCTAGGACCTTTGATCCTGGACAAAAGGACCCTTTCAAATTCCAATGGGAGATCCTGGCCTGTCCCAGCCATCGCCCAGATCTGAGCCAACGTGGGCTCTCCCAGCCCCCATTGGATCTGAGCCAACTTGGGAATCCACCCAGGGGCCCCTTTAGCTAAATCTCTCATAACAAAAGAGCCAAACAGGAGGCCTCTTTTTGTAGAGGTTCAAAACATGCAGCCTTATGCCTGGCATGCCAAGGGTCTCTGCCCACTGGAATAATATTTCCAGTGCCCTCTTCTCTTTACCTAGCACCTTTTGCTACTAACTAGACTTTAACCTTACTTCCTATGCCCATAATAAACCTCTTTTATCAATCTAGTTTTTTGGGTCTGTAAATTCCTTTACAGGGGACTCTTACACCAGCACTAGACCTCATTTAACTCCCTATCCTTGGGCAGAATCCAAAGGGGTTTCAGAGCAGCTCCATTTGACTCCCTGTACCCTGAATCTGCCACTAGACCTCATTTTCATTTGAGTACCTCAAATCTAGACCTCATTACCTCCCCCCACCCCAGAGGTCTTAACAGTAAACTGAGGGCCTGTCTGTGCCCTGTCTGGGCTGGAAGGCTTCTCTCATGGCCTGGATGGGCCAACATCTTGAGGGATTCAATTAGACTCATTTGGGAAGAGGGGAAGAAGGCAAAGGAGCAAGTGAAGAGAAAAAGGGGAGATGTGGAGAGTCAGGTGGGCTCCAAGGGAGCTGAGGCTCAGAGCAGGGAAGGTGCTTGTCAAGGTTACATTGGAGCCAAGGATTATCCAGTGTGAAAGCATCCAGAAAAAAGAGGGAGCAGGGAAATAGGAAGAGGAGGAGGGATGGTAAAGGTCTCCATGGAGAGCCAGAAAGGACCAAGGAGATGGGAAGTGCAAGTGCATCATGTCATAGCCAGGGAAACTGAGGCCCGGGGTCCCCCAGATTATCCAAAGATGAGTCAGGTTTTGGCTCTCACTTGTCCTAATTCATTGTACAGAGAATGGGCCAGTCCCCCTCCCTGTGAAGCCCAGGCTCAGGGAAGGCCTATCGTTGGCAAAGGAAGTGGGACTCACCCTCAGGGACATGAAGCAAGGGGGGATGGGGGAACACCCCAAAAATGCCCTGGGCCTCTGATTCAAAGGGTTTCTGACTGCATGAGCTCTGCCTGGGAACATGTCTAAGGGCTGTGGTTGGGAGTAGGAAGGGAATTAGCTTTTGAGTAAAATCTCAGGATTGTTCTGCACCATATTGTGTAAAGGCAGACAAGTCATTCTAATCTCCTTGGAGTCATTTCTCATCTGTAAAGTGGAGATTTCATGAAAGATTTCCTCCAAATGTTCCTGCAACTTCATAACTCATTGCTCCCAATGCCCTGAGTACAAAGATTTATCTGTAGATCCTGGATTTCTATCTTCTCAGGTGGGGAAGATGGGCCTGCAGGTGTCTCTGTTCTAGTTGTTGGAGAGTGGAAATCTGTCATCAAAATCCTGGACTGAGGAACCTCTGAGGTTCCTTTCATCTCTAACTGATGGATGTGATAATCCTCCATAAAGAGTGAGACCCACGAGCAGAGGAAAACTATGAGCACTGGACTTTCTAGAATGACTCTTCCAAATGGATGACACTGAGCCCTGAGCAGGAGACCTGGCTCACATGGACCCTGGTGCAGGGACCTGGATGAGAAGAAAGGCTACAATTTTACAGTTTTTCATGGAAATTCTCATCTCTGAAGGATTTAGTAAATCTTGTGACCTATAATAGAAGATTTCAGAAAGTTTCTTCATCACAGGTGATTGATTGAATTCAGGTCACAAAACTATTTTCCTACAAAAGGCACCTCTGGGATGGAGCCTGACGTGGAACAAGGGAAAGAGAGGTCAAAATATAATTTCGCACTTAGGATTTCCCCTGGACGCAGGGACTCAGCTGGAGATGCCGCAGGCAGTCTGGTCCCCGGAATTCTTCTGAGACTGAGACTTCTCTGTGGAAACTGGAATAAGAGGAATGGAGCCCATCATTATCTAAAAATAAATGTACCAGGAGACAGAGAGAAAGTACATAACGGTCACTCATCTCGCACCATTGTCTTTGTCTTGCACATGGACCTGGCTAATGTCCCTCTGTTTCCTCCAGTGTAATCTGGAGATCAGAGCTCGGGCTTCTGTAGATAGACGGGTCGTGGCTGGTGGGGAAAAGTCCCTCCTCAGTCCCTGACTCTAGCAGCTGACTCGGCTGTAGCATGAGCAGTCGCTCCACTTCCTCAGAGTTAAAGCTCTGGTTACTGTTCAGGGGGATGTGGCCCTGCATTGTGAGAAGCATTTCTCACCTCCTTCCTTCCCTTGCTGTGTGTCTGTTGCTGCAGCTTCCAGGCTCTGGGCAGATTTGCTACGAAGATCTTCAACCCATGGATTATATCCCTGGAGATGTGGAGATTGGCTTCTTTCTCCCCCTATACTCAGTTGAAGTGAGCAACATAACAGGAGCAGCGCGGTTTCAGAGTCCTCCTTACAAGGCTTGTAGGGATTTTGAGTAAGTGTCTCTCTATGTGCCTGTGCTCATTTTCACTGCGAGGATGCAGGAAAAGTCCTCATTGGTCAGTCTGAGTCGGGGCGCTCCCCCTCTCCCTGTCTCTTACTGTTTGTTTCTTCTGGGCAGCTTTCATTCTGTCTCCTTAAAGTCAGAGCTGAAGAAAGAAAACCCCTCTCCCCTCCTGTCCCTTCCCATTCCCCATCAAACAGGCTGTGCCCAGGCTTCTCCCTCCCTACTAGGCTCAGTCTTTTGTCTCCCTCCCTTCCCGACCATCCTGACTTCATGTAAATAGGGAAGGATTAATGGCCCGAGGCAGCAGAAGTGCTTGGGCACCACTGCCTTTCCACCCTAGGACAGAGTCATTGCTGAGTGTACAGAACCTGAGCAAGGGGAAATCTGGCCCGTTCCCAGGAAGGGAAGCTGTGTCTCCTCCCCAGCTTTGCCTATGTGACAACAAGAGAGCAGCCCTTGTTAGGAAGCCATGGGACCCCTTCTTCAGGAAATTTAGGGTTGGGGACAATTCTACTCCTCCCACCTCATTTATGAGCGGGAAATACGATCTTATGGTTACTCCTCCCTGTGGGTAAGTGTATTTACATTAGTTCCTATTTTTTTTTTGTATGAAGTAATGTGATAACAAAAGTCAGCGTGTCCAGCTTAGGGAATCTCAAAGGTACTGAGTACATTGGGACTGATGGAGCCTAAAACTGAGGGCTGGGAAACTTGACTTTATTTGGGAAAGACAGAATGGTGCAGGATGGAGCACTAGCAAGTTCTCAGACTTGCAAATGGCTTTAGGAAATGTCTGTTCCTTCTCAGTGATGTCTGGAGAGTCTGTTTTCTCCAGGGGGTGTGAGAGGGGCTGCTTTTAATTTCTAAGCTAACTCTTCCTTAACTGCATGAACCAAGGATAGGTAGGTGTATTTACTTTCTGGGATTTTGACAAGGCATCCTGACCTTCCTGCTGCTGCAAAGGTCTTAGTTCTATGGTTTGTCACTATCAGCTCTCTTTGCAAAACCCTCCTTTACATGGCAGGATCTCAGTATATAGCAATGTGACACTCAAATATAACCTTTTGTAAGTTTGTTCTGTAGTAAAAAAATTCAGACTCCTCCACCGATTTATGGATCATTTTCCTCCATCACATCAGAGAAGCTGATCGGCTATTTATTCTGTCCTCTGCTTGTTGAAGACACAGCATGAGTTTTACTGAATGGTTCTTTGGCAAATAAGAATTCTTTTCTGAACTTGTTGTAGCTTTCTGTCATTATTTAATCCCTCTGGATTCTTTTTCCATTTGAATTTTTCTTTGTAGTTACAAATAAAAATTCTCTAAGAATCAATAGTCATAAATAATAAATATTTTATAACAATTGTGTATATTTTTGTCTAAGAAACAAGGCCATTAAATGATATGAATTATTGGTTATTTTTTAATGCTTTAGTATGCTTCTTTTTATTCTATTTGTAGTTCATCATCTAGGAAAAGTGGGAAGTTTGACCTAAAGGGAGAAGTTTCACCAACCATTTTGAAACATTAAATAAACATCCTGTTCTAAATCAAATGCCCTTTTATGTTTTATGAATTATTTGATTTTTACCTTGAGAACGGCACTCCATGCAGAAGGCAAGGCCTCCATATTGTCAGCACTGATGATAAGTTGATGCAATTGAATATAAGTGATAGAATGTCACAGTACCTTTTTTCTTCCTTCCATTATACTTTAAGGCTTCTAGAGTCAACAACTATCCATGTCTTCTTGTGGAATAAGTGAATGGCTCAAGCAAGCAGTTACCTGAGGACAGAAAGCCAATAGTCCTCACATTACAAATTACAAAAAGAAAAGAATATTGGAACAATGTGTATGGATAGAGGCTAGATTGAATTCAAATGGAAGGAGCTAAATAGCTATTGCAGTGCTTAGTTTTGACTAAATGTTGGGAAAATCCCTCTTCTGAAATGAATTCTGTGTCAAGGTTGTTGTAATGTTCTGTAATGTTTACCATTAATTCACTAGAACTATTACAAAAAATTACCAGCAAATCTTCATGCCTCCCTTCACTCTACATGAGATTAACAGGAATCCCAAACTGTTGCCCAACATTTCCCTGGGATACCATATGTACAACTCCTACTCCACTGAAGAAAGGACCTTGGAGAGCTACCTGTGGTGGCTGTCTGGAACACGCCAGATCATCCCTAATTACAACTGCAGAAAGGGAGGAAAGGTTGTGGCTGTCATTGGAGGAGCCACGTCAGCTCTCTCTGTTCAGATGGGGACCCTGTTCGACCTCTACCATTTACCCCAGGTGAATGAGATAGAACCTAATAGATTGTCTCTTCTTCTGTACAATCTACTAGTCAGAGCAGTAGTATTGGAAGTAGATGTAGCAGGAGCAGCAGCAGTAAAACAAAATGCATCTATGTGTACCTTTAAAAATTAAAAAAAAATTGCTTTACATATATATTTCTTTTGATCTTCACAATAAACTCATGATGAAGATATTCTAACTTCCCTTTATAGTGGAGACTACTGTGACTGAGAAAACTTAAATTGTTATCATGCAGCTAGTGATTGATTGTGATACTAATTAATTCAGGTCTTCTTAGAACAGTTTAACTCTCTAATGACTGAACAAAGCCACTGTTTTCATCCTCCGGGAAATTGAATAACTCCTGGAATATCAACCCTATTATAAGATAAGAAGCCAGTTAGTTTTCAGCCCAAAGAAAGATCTGAAAGCAGAAGTAGTTATATTTGCCCATTATACAGATAACTTCAATAATGATTACAGAAGTTAAAGTATTTAATCAACAGTACACAATTCACTGGTGGAAGAAAACTGATTATCTTACCATTCTGGACTTTAAGTTGAATGATCTTTCAGGTTTTTACATCTCATTCTATGAGCTTCGTTTTTCATAATCATAATATAATTAGTCCAGAGATTATTGAGATGAGAATTATTTATAAAAGGAAACTGAGCATGAGTGCTGATGTATACAGTGCTTGTTTTGGGGAGCACTGGGAAGTCTGTCCTAAGAACACCATAAGTACATTTAAAAATGTACATGAGTTTGAAAATATTCCTGACATTGTTCTCAAAGAGGAACCTAACAATTAATGGGCACAGAAGGAAGGCAGAAACATACGGTGCAAGAAAAGACATTTCAGAAAGCACCTCATGTTTTCTAAACTGAAAAGTGACCTCTCTGAGCACTGTAGTTTCAGCTGGCTGCTTAGTGAACTTTGTCAATGGTCAGTCAGATGAGTGACTACTTTGTGTATTCAGAAGCAAGAAGAAAATTAAGGATGATTTCATGGAAGAGAAACAATGAAAATTTAGATGGTTTCATTTAAAGGAAATGGAGGTCAGTTTGGAATATGGAACTATGCATATAAAAGAGTGAAGGACTGGAAGCCTCTCTCCATTTATATCCACATTTCTTATTTTAAAGATTGATTGAACCTAAGCTTATTTAACTACAATTTAACATTATTTAACTATAATTTGTTTAATGTCCAATATTTCAGATTCTGTATGTAAGGTCTTTGGAGAAAAACCAATTGGGATCTTTGATGTCTCACTCACATTGAAACTATAAATAGTCCTGACCATATACTTGGAGAATAGTAAAAACAAAAACTTACAGGCTCAAAAAGCATAAGAATTAACTCTAGATATACTTGTGGAAACATGACTGAACTCTCTAATTGAGAGAATCATGAGAAAGAGTTCATCTAGCATCTTTGTTGCCAGATAATAAAATAGAAGGAAGTCTGGTCTAGAGAAGAGGCAACCTGTTCCATATGGGATTATTTTCCTTTGATTCTGATCAGAAAGAACATGGCAGGATAAGTTGGAAAAGTCTCCTTTGCCAAACAGGCAGCTTCTTTCCTACTGTGATGTGTGGGTATATATTTGACCCTCAGATCTGAAACACTATTTGTCATAGATGATTTGAATTTTCATCAGCCTCTAATGAAGTCCATGAATATCTGGTTTTTGTCAATGACATAAATGTTCTTGCCAAAGATTGTGGTCATGGTTAACAAATTTGGCGGCAGACGTTTTGATGTCTCGTGGAGAATAAACAATACATTTCAAGAGATAAATGGAGAGACTTTCAGAGGGAAATTGTCATGTATGATAAAATTTACAATAAAATCTAAAACTTTTTTGTAACAATAAATATGCCAGTTGGAGTAAGTATATTTTTTACTTTAGCTCTCTCAGCAGCAGCATGCACCTGCTCATCCATATTTTTTTTCTCATCCAGATTACTTATGGTCCATTTAGTCCCAGTCTTGCTGACAAAGTCCAGTTTCCTTCCCTCTATCAGATGGCCCACAAATCCTCTTCTCTTCACCGAGGAATTGTCCGCTTATTGGTCTATTTTCAATGGAACTGGATAGGCCTGATTGTCTTTGATGACATGAGAGGTGAGGAATTCCTCAGGGAAATGAGAGAGGAAATGAAAAAGAATAGAGTTTGTGTGTCATTTACGGAGAAGATCCCTCTCAGTGACAGAAAAATTAGGAAGACCTCTGAGGCCTTCATGTCCAGGATCCTAATTTCAGAAGTTAAAGTCATTGTCATCCATCCTGACACAGATTCATTTACGATTATGGGAAACTCACCAGGATTCTTATTTCCAACCAAGAAGGTGTGGATTGTCACATTTCATTCAGACATTACATCGAAAGCTTTGTACCATTATGGTTTTCCTTTCCATGCTTCTCTCTTCTTTTCACACTTGACTAGTCGCATACCTGGGTTTGAGAGTTTTCTCTCCAATTTTATATCTCCTTTAATTTGGAGCATTGGTCTTCTTAAAGCATATAGGCCATCACCTTTGAAATGCTCAGATCAACCAGATATCCCAGAGCAAGATTTATATTTACCAAATGCCTCCATGGAACATTTACCTTTTTACCCTGTGGAAATGCCAACATCTACCTTGAGTTACAACATCTACAATGCTTTTTATGCTGTGGCGTGGGCTCTCCATGAAATAGTGATGAAAAGATCCCTGGGAAATGAAGAATCTGCATTGCCTCATCCATGGCAGGTAACATGGAAAGTGTGGTGCCTTTTTAGTGATGATATTTTGAGTATGTATTTTAGCAAGAAGTGGGACATGGGAGACATTGAAGACTTTTCAATTTCTAAAATGATTCTGATTGTATATTCCTCAATGATTTTATTGTTGGTTTCCAATATTTGTCAAATTGCATATAAAACTAAAATTAAACTTCTTTCCTAGAGTCTTAGAGATATAAATAAGCTTACATTTTATATTTCCAATTCAGTTCTGGACTTTTATTTTATCATAAATATTTGAAGGCCCTTTATTTCATTGGGAACCCTTTTTTTTTTCCTGAAGGACTGAACTCAGGTTTTCTGGGCAGGTGATTCTTAGTTGTTAGCCAGATCCTTTTTTTTTTCTGAAGGACTGAACTCAGGTTTTCTGGGCAGGTGATTCTTAGTTGTTAGCCAGATCCTTTTTTTTTTTTTGCAAATTTATCCTATTCCAAGCACTCTGATCTTTCAATTAAGAAAGTGAGGGCTCTTTTGTCATCCTGACTGTAGCTCCAACATATATATGTGCTTCTTTCTGCGTCCTTGCACTATTTGCTCCTTTACTTTGGAGATCTAGAATTGGACTAAAATATCCCTGGTGATTTCCTCTGGGAATCTTTTTCAGTAGATGATCTGTGGCTTCTTTCATACTCTATTTTACGTTCATTTTCTAGAATACAGGAGAAATTTATTTGATATTTTCTTGAAAGATAGAATCCATGTTCCTTTTCATTGTAGAACTCGTGTAATCTCATAATGTTAAATGCTCTCTCTTCTATCTATTTTCTAGTTCAGCATTATCTATGGGGATATTGCCTATTGTTTTCCATTCTTTTTACTTTTGGCTTTTTCTTTTATTTCTCAAGGTGTCATTATGTTCTACCTTCTTAGTTCTAATTTTTAAGTAGATATTCTCCTTAGTGGTCCTCTATATTTCCCGTTCAATTTATCTAATTCTGATTTTTAAGGCATTTTCTCCTCTATTGTCTTTTTCTGCTTTCTTTTACATCTCTCTCATTTCTCTTCATAATTCTGTCTGTACCTCCCTTTTGAAAAATTTTAAGCCTTCTGTGACTTTAGACCAATTCTTACTTATGTTGCAGATTTAGTTGATAAAGGAGTTTTGACTTTGTTATTTTCTTCTTAGTGTGGATTTTTCATCTTCCTGTTCATCACAGTATTTTTCTATGATCAGAACCATTTTCTGTTGTTCACCAATTTCCCCAGGCTATTATTTGACTTTACCTGTTTACTAGAGTAGTGCCCTGTTTCCTGTGGTAAAAGAGCCAATGGCCCAAGCTTCAGGAGTTTGTACAGCTATTTTTAGAGATTCTTCAAGGGAGCTGGATATTTCACTTCTTCCAAGGTTGTCTGAACTTAGAAGAAATGTGTTTATTAATGTCCTGGCCTCTATTCTGTTCTGTGAGTTACCACAACTGTGAGAAGATCCATATTCCGCTGTTGCTAAATGTTGTCATGTGCTAGTTCTCTTCCTCACTCTCACATTGTGAGCCAGGAAGGTACACTCGATGTGGGTACTGGCAAAGCAACTGAGTTCTGGCCCAGTGCTTTAAAAGAGACACTTGTAATACCTTCTGACAAGCTCTTCAACCTCTTACCATATGTGGTCCAAGAACTCCTGCAATGGCTGCCCCTTCTGCTGTTTCTTGGAGTGTTGTGTATTTAGTGGCTGCTGAATTGAGCTCCTGCTTTGCATCAATTGCCTTTAATGTCACACAAATGGTTTGATAGTTTATCCTGCAGATGAGAGAAAACCACTTCAGATTATCAAGGATGGGAGAGCCATGGTCTGGCCTGAACATCAGAGCAATCGCTTCCAACGCAGTAGGGTAGGCAGAACAGGAGAGGTTTAGTCAGAGGCTATTGCAATAATCTGGGTGTGAAGTCATGAGGATGTTCCAGGAGCAGAGAACAGGAGGGGAACATATTAGAGAGATGCTGCAAGCAGACCTTGGCAATAAATTAAATAAAGGGGGTGAGAAATAATGAGGACTTGAGTGAGAAACTGAAACTACAAACCTAGGAGATGCAGGCAATCCTGCGGGTGTCAGAGGGTCATTTCCATGTCCCAGAAGAAATTCAGATTTGATCCCACCTGAAAATAAGAGCACGAGACTCCATAAAATCTCGTGTACAATTGCCTTTCCCTTGGGTACCGCTCACGGATGAACATTTCTCCTCTTTTTCAGCTTCACTCCTACCTGAAGAACACCCAGTTTGAGAACGTTGTTGGTGAGCAGGTGTTTGTGGATGAGAACAGACGCACAGAGGCTCACTATGCCCTTATGAACTACATATACTTCAATTTTTATAATGGTCATGTTCTCTATGTGGGGGACTTTATCCCAGAAGCTCAGCTCGGTCAAGATTTTACAATTTGTGCAAATGTCATAGTGTGGGGCGCATGGAGTTCAAAGGTCAGACACATTGTTAATGTTACTTTATGCTCCTAAACAGCAGAAGAATCTTTGACTTATGTGGTGCACTCTCCATAATTGAAAGGTGCAGCTGGGTGGGAAAATGGCTAGACTGTAGGCCTGGCTCTGTTTCAATTATCATAAATTCATGCATGTTTCCCCTCTTTTCTCTGTAGCAATCCTCTTTATCATTTTTTACGGCATTATAATGCTTTATTATATTTATATACATCTACATAGGTATATTGTTAAACACAGAGAAATATACACATATATGCAATTTTAGATCTATGTATTCACATAGATATCTATAAATATAATACCATTTCATATTCCCATTTTTTGCCATTTCCAAAGCAGGCATGAGTATATTTTAATTTGTCTTTCTTTTCAACTTATATAGGAAAGAATGAAAAAACCTTTAGCTTGTATGCAGCACAATATAGAGGATTCAATATGCAACCATAACTTTCCATTTCACATTGCTTACATTTTCCCTAAAAAATGTATCTGTGTATCTGTCTATCTGTGTGTGAGAATGTGTGTGTTTGTGTTTGTGTGTGTGTGTGTGTGTGTGTGTGTGTAAAACAAAAGTATCCATGTTCTATCTCTCTTTCGAGGTAAATTATTTATACTTGCATCTGTCCTTTGTGATTGATTTTAGAAGTGATAGCACACAAAATGACTTAGATTCAAAAGTGTTCTTGGAAAACCATCACTGTTACTGTGAACAGTATTTTCCTAGTTCAACTCATTTTACTTTTTGTTATTTCATGCAATTTTTACTCTGTTTTTCTAAATTCAACCAGGTCATCATTTCTAATAGCACAACACTATTCTCTCACTGTTATATACGCCGCATCTTGTTTAGTCACAGTGAATAGAGCACCGATCCTGGAGCCAGGGGAACCTGAGTTTACATCCAGTCTGAGTCACTAAACTACCTAGATGTTTGACCCTGAGCAAGTCACTTAATCCCAATTCACACACACACACACACACACACACACACACACACACACACATACACACTCACAACCAAGACCAAAGTCTATTAGAATTATGTTCTGTCATCTCATTGTTGAAATGAAACAAGTCCATCCCAGCTGACCATCATATAATCTTATTACTTTGTAAAATGTTCACTGGGTTCTATACATTAGTATTAATATTATCTCTTTATCTCTGGTACTCCTCAGTAAGAGTTTGTTTTCTTCCTTATCTCTTTAAATTGTATCTATTTTTGGTTTCACTTGATCTAGCAGCAGGATCATTATTCCTGCTTTTATTTTTATTTCAGATGTAGAATAATATATTTTGTTCTACTGTTTACCTTTAATCTGTATGTATATTTTTGCTTCACATTTGTTTGTTGCAAACAATATATTGAAGATTCTGGCCTTTAATCCATTCTACTCTCTACTTCTCTTTTCTGGGAGTGCCCATCTTATTCATATTCACACTTGAGATTACTAACTCCCTATTTCCCAGCAATTGATGTTTTTCCCATTATACTTTTCTCTCTCCTTTCACCCTTTCCTTCCTCACCAGTGATTTGCTTCTGATCCTCACATCCCGCAATATGCCCTCCCCCTTTTCAGTCACTTCCCATTTATTTTATCCCTTTCCTTTCTACTTCTGGCTTTCCTTCTAATAACTTTCTTTTTTTTCTTTCCCAGTCCCATTTCTACTTCTATAGACAGTGAAAAAAGTTTCAGTATGTAATAAAATATGTAGGATTTTCCCTCTGTGAGTCCAAACCCAGGTGATTAAGAGTCCACCAATGCTCATACTTCTCCCTTCTTTCCCTATATTGTAATAGGCCATGTGTGCCTCTTTGAATGATGTCATTTAGCTCATTTTACTTCCCCTTTTTTTTTTCCCATTGTAGTTGTTTTCCACCTTTAATTTCTTTTTTATATCATCATATTGATGTTAACTTATTCCTACACCTTGTGCCTAACATTCTTGTACATACAGGTCCCTTTCCCTTCTTTAAAATTTCTTTGGGATATAAGTCCAGTCCTAACACTGCTGGGTCAAAGGGTATGCACAGTTTGATAGCTTTTTGAGCATAATTCCTAATTGCTCTCCAGAATGGCTGGATGTATCCACAATTCCACCAACAATATATCAGTGTCCCAGTTTTGCCCTCCAACATTCCGCATTATCTTTCCCTGTCATTCTAGCTAATCTGACAGGTGTGTAGTGGTATATCAGAGTTGTCTTAATTTGCATTTCTCTGATGAATAATGACTTGGAGCATCTTTTCATATGGCTAGTTTCAATTTCTTCATCTGAGAATTGTCTGTTCGTATCCTTTGACCATTTATCAATGGGAGAATGGCTTGATTTATAAATTATAGTCATATAATAACATAATTATTATATAGTAGGGTCAATTCCCTATATATATTTTGGAAATGAGGCCTCTATCAGAACTTTTGACTATAAAAATGTTTTCCCAGTTTATTGCTTCCCTTCTAATCTTATCTGCATTAGTTTTGTTTGTACAAAAACTTTTCAATTTGATATAATCAAATTTTTCTATTTTGTGATCAATAATGATCTCTAGTTCTTCTTCGGTCATAAATTCCTTCCTTTTCCACAGGTCTGAGAAGTAAACTATCCTATGCTCTTCCAATTTCTTTATAATCTCATTCTTTATACCTAGATCATGAACCTATTTTGATCTTATTTTGGTGTATGGTCTTAAGTGTGGGTCAATGCCTAGTTTCTGCCATATTAATTTCCAAATTTCCCAGCAATTTTTGTCAAACACTGAGTTCTTATCCCAAAAGCTGGGGTCTTTGGATCTGTCAAACACTAGATTATTAAAGTTACTGGCTATTTTGTCCTTTGAACCTAACCTATTCCATTAATCAACGAGTCTGTTTCCTAACCAATACCAAATGGTTTTGGTAACTGCTGCTTTATGGTATAATTTTAGATCTGGTACAGATAGGCCACCTTCATTTGATTTTTTTAAAATTCCCTTGAAATTCTTGACCTTTTGTTTTTCTTTATGAACTTTGTTGTTATTTTTTCTAGGTCATTAAAATAACTTTTTTAGACGTCTAATTGGTATAGTGCTAAATAAATAGATTAGTTTAGGAAGTATTGTCATCTTCATTATATTTGCTCTCCCAATCCAAGAGTATTTAATATTTTTCCAATTGGTTAGATCTGACTTTATTTGTGTGGAAAGAGTTTTGTACTTTTACTCATATAGTTTCTGATTTTCCCTTGGCAGATGGATTCCTAAATATTTTATACTGTCAGTACTTACTTTAAATGGAATTTCTCTTTGTAACTCTAACTATTGAATTTTTTTTAGTAATATATAAGAATGCTGAGGACTTATGTGGGCTTATTTTGTATCCTGCAACTTGCTCAAGGTGTGGATTATTGGTAATAGCTTTTTAGTAGAATCTCTGGGATTCTCTAAGTATACCATCATATCATCAGCAAAGAGTGATAGTTTGGTTTCCTCATTACCTACTCTAATTCCATTAATCTCTTTCTCAGCTCTTATGGCCAAAGCTAGCATTTCTAATACAATATTGAATAGTAATGGTGATAGTGGGCAACCTTTTTTCACTCCTGATCTTTTTGGGAAGGGTTGCAGTTTATCCTCATTACATATGATGCTTACTGATAAATAGTTACTACTAATAAAAAGTCCATTTATTCCTATACTCTCAAGTGCTTTTTAGTAGGAATGGATGTTGGATTTTATGAAATGCTTTTTCTGCATCTGTTGAGAGGATAATATGGTTTTTGATAATTTGGTTATTAATGTGGCCAATTATCCTGATAGTTTTCCTAATATTGAACCAGCCCTGCATTCCTGGTATAAATCCTACTTGATCATGATATATTATCTTGGAGATGATTTTCTGTAGTCTTTTTGCTAATATCTTATCTAAGATTTTAGCATCAATATTCATTAGGGAGAATAGTCTATAATTTTCTTTCTCTGTTTTCAACCTACCTGGTTTAGGTATCAGTACCATGTCTGTGTCATAAAAGGAATCTGGTAGGATTCCTTTATTCCCTATTTTTTCAAATAGCTTATATTGCAGTAGGGCTAATTGTTCTTTAAATGTTTGGTAGAATTCACATGTAAATCCATCTGGTCCTGGGGACTTTTTCTTAGGGAGATGATTACTAGCTTTTTTAAATTCTTTTTCTGAAATGGGTCTATTGAAGCAATTTACTTCCTCCTCTGTTAATCTGGGAAGCCAATATTTTTGGAAGTAGTCATCCATTTCACTTAGGTTATCAAATTTATTGGCATAGAGTTGGGCAAAGTAACTCCTTATTATTGCTCTAATTTCTTTTTCATTGGTGGAAAGTTTTCCCTTTTCATTTTTTAGAATAACAATTTGATTGTCCTATTTCTTTTTTTCTAATCAGATTTGCCATAGGTTTATCGATTTTATTGGTTTTTTCACAAAACCAACTCTTTGTTTTATTTATGAATTCAATAGTTTTTTTACTTTCAATATTATTAATTTCTCCTTTTAATTTTAGAATTTCAACCTTAGTATTTGATTGGGGGTTTTTAATTTAGTCTTTTTCTAGCTTTTTAAGTTGCAAGCGCAGTTCATTGATCTTCTCTTTATTTTATTCAAGTAAGCCTCCAAAGATATAAAATTTCCCCTTATCGCTGCTTTGGCCGCATCCCACAAATTTTGGTATGATGTCTCATCGTTGTCATTATCTTGAGTGAAATTGTTTTGTCTATAATTTGCTGTTTCACCCAATCATTCTTTAAGATGAGATTATTTAGTTTCCAATTATTTTTTGGTCTATTTACCCCTAACTTTTTGTTGAATGTAGTTTTTATTGCATCGTGATCTGAAAAGAAAGCATATACTATTTCTCCCTTCCTGCATTTAATTCTGAAGTCTTTATGTCCTAATATATGGTCAATTTTTGTATAGGTTCCATGAACTGCTGAGAAGAAAGTATACTCCCTTCTGTCACCATTCAGTTTTCTTCAAAGATCTATCATATCTAACCCGACTCTATTTACCACTTTAATTTCTTTCTTATTTGTTTTGTGGTTTGATTCTTACTGGTATAGTAGGTTGCCAACCTACTATCGCCAGATTATGCTTTTTTTCCTTGCCTCCCTTACCCCTTCCCTAATATTAATCTTAAGAGTCCCACTTGCGTCACACAGCTCTCCCTCTTTAGGATCCCTCCCTTCTCTCTTTAAATCCCTTCCCCTTTCTTGAACCCTTCCCTTATAACTCATTTTCCTTTTCCCTTTTCCTCTACCACTTTTTCATGAGATGAGAGAAGATTCTCTGTAATACAAATATGTCAGTTATTTCCTCTTTGAGCCAACTCTGATGACAGTAAGATTCACAAAATGTTCCTCCCCCTCACTAAGTTCCCGCAGATATGATAGGTTTCCTTTGCCTCATCATCACATGTAGTTTCCCTCTTTTTATCTACCCTTTTCCCTTTCTCAGACACTATCCCCTTTCCATTTCTACTTCCCTTTTTTATGTTATATCAATAAAATCAAATGATACATGTGGTTTTTACGTATATCCACAACAGAAACACAGTGCTCAAGAGTTCCTTTTAACTTTTTCTACTTCTCTTGAGTCCTACAGTTGGAGATCAATTTTTTTTCTTTTTTGTTTAAATCTGGTTTTTTCTTAGAAACAAATGGAATTCCTCTGTTTTATTAAACGTCCATCTTCTTCCATAGAAAAATATGCTCAGCTTAGGTGTTTATTTTTGGCTGCATTCCAAGTTCTTTTGCCTTTCAGAATATCAGCTTCCTGGTCCTTCAATCCTTTAATGTGGAGGCAGCCAGATCTTGAGTGACCCTTATTGTGGCACCTCGGTATTTGAATTGTTTTTTCCTAGCTGCTTGTAATATTTTGTCTTTAGTCTGAAAATTCTGAAATTTGGCCACAATATTCCTTGGAGTTCTTATTTTAGGGCCTTTTTCAGAAGGTGTTCAATGAATTCTTTCAATGCCCATTTTTCCTTCTGGTTCTATCACTCCTGGGCAGTTCTCTTTGATGATTTCCTGTAAAATAATATCTAGGCTCTTTATTTCATCATAATTTTCGGGTAGTCCAATGATCCTCAGGTTATCTCTCCTAGATCTATTTTCCAGGTCTATTGTTTTTCCAAGTAAATATTTGGCATTTTTTCTCAATCTTTCATTTTTTTTGATTTTGCTTGACTGATTCTTGATGTCTCAATGAATCAGTCATTTCTATTTGTTCAGTTCTGGTTCTTAGTGAGTTATTTTCTTCATTAGCTTTTTTTTACTTCTTTTTGTAGATGTCCAATTCAGTTTTTAAATGAGTTGTTTTGCTCTATGGAACTTTTTTCCATTTCACTAATTTTTTTTAGTGAGTTATTTTCTATTTCCAATTCACAATTTCTGTTTCCCTGAACTTCTTGGGAGGTTTTCACCTTTTCCAATTCACATTTCAGGAAGTTGTTTCTCTCTTGTATAGCTTCTTCTTTTTTGTTTTTTTAAATAACTTTTTATTGACAGAACCCATGCCAGGGTAATTTTTTAACAGCATTATCCCTTGTACTCACTTCTGTTTCGATTTTTCCCCTCCTCTCCCAGATGGCAAGCAGTCCTTTACATGTTGAATAGGTTGCAGTATATCCTACATACAATATATGTGTGCAGAACTGAACAGTTTTATTGTTGCACAGGGAGAATTGGATTCAGAAAGTATAAATAACCCGGGAAGAAAAACAAAAATGCAAGCAGTTTATATTCATTTCCCAGTGTTCTTTCCTTGAGTGTAGCTGCTTCTGTCCATCCTTGAACAACTGAAACTGAATTAGCTCTCTTTATCGAAGAGATCCACTTCCATCAGAATACATCCTCAAACAGTATCGTTGTTGAGGTATATAATAAGCTCCTGGTTCTGCTCAATTCACTTAGCATCAGTTCATGTAAGTCTTGCCAGCCCTCTCTGTATTCATTGGGCTGGTCATTCCTTACAGAACAATAATATTCCATAACATTCATATACCACAATTTACTCAACCATTCTCCAATTGATGAGCATCCATTAATTTTCCAGCTTCTAGCCAATCTTGTATAGCTTCTCTTTCCTTTCCCCATTTTTCTTCTAGTTCTCTTTTAAGGTTTTTAATAGTCTCTTCTAGGAGAGCCTTTTGTGTTGGGGACCAGCAATTGTCTTGGGACTGTCTGGAATTAGTCTCTTCAGGGTTGAAAAGCTGCTCTCTTTCTGTATAGAAGTTATTGGTTGGACTTTTAATATTTTTTACTCATTTTTTAAAGCCTGTGGGATCTGCCTTCAGGGGCAGGAGGTTACCAGCTTCCTCTGCAGAGCAGCGATAGGTGTAGGGATGGGTAGCTGTCCTGCCAACAGTCTACAAAGAGCAGCGAGGTACTGGAATGCTCTGGGAAAGAGTTCCCCACCTGAGAATAACTTAGGCATTCAGGGCTGAGCTGGGAAAATGCCCTGCAAAGAACCCCCGTTGTGTGGGATAACAACTGCCCTGGGGCTAGATGCTGAGCAGTGAGATTTTCACTACCCCAAGCTAAAGCCCACCCTGGGGCTGTGGGTATGAGGGGTTGAGCAGTGGATAGCCTTTCAGGAACCAGAAGTGTCACTGCCCAGGGAAGCACAATTGCCTGTGAAAGTTCTATTGCCCCAGCCCGAGCCAACTGTGCAGATTAGAGGCTGCCCCGGACTGTGCCTTCTGCCTTGCAGATTTGTAACTGCCCCCGCAAAAGCCCCGTACTGCAGGATGTGGCTGTGTGGCTGTGTTACGAGTCTGCCTGAGTCACTTCTGGTTTTGGGTAGTTCTAGGAAGATCTTGTTAGGTTCTGGCATTTTTTAGAGTACCCTCTGTTATAGGCTTTAATTTCTCTGCCAGTTTACTGCTTTGTAATCAAGGAAGAGCAGTTAGCCTATAGCAGAGTCATCTCTATAGCTTCTATAGCCACAGAAATCACCCCCACCCCTGGTCTGCTCAGGACGCTAGTCTCTCCCTGCCTGTGCTGGTCTGTTGCTGGCCCCTCAGGACAAACCTTTCCTGGTGATCTTCCAGATTATCTTTGGCTGGTAAATTGGGTGCTTCTAATCTTCATGGATTTTAGCAGTCAAGCGGTATTTTTGAGGCTGAATTTAATACTTGGTTGTGAGGGGATGAGAGGGACTTAGAAAGTCACGTGTGCCTTCTCCAACATCTTGGCTTTACCCCCCATTCCAATATACCTTAACCTGAAAAATTACATTCCAAATATTTCTGAGTTCAGTCACTCCAAAATCCCATCAGGCACTTGAACTACCAAAAGTGTTATTTTTGCTTTTACACTGAGTACACTAATTCCTTCCATTTCTCTTTCATCACTTATTACTGAAGAAAACTGTTCCAGTACAATAGTGCATAATACTGTTGTTAATGGACATCCTTGTTTAAATCTTGATCTTATTAGGAAGACTTCTAAGAAATCAAAATTCATATTGCCTTGGAATTGCCCTTGCAGTACAATGACCCTGCCCAAGGAGAAGCTTCAGGGTCGTGTCGAGATATCTCCCAAATCTATGACCGAGCCTGGGAAAGTCAACTTCTCTGTAATTAGCCAACACGTGGACTATCTTATAAATGTCCAGGGTGTAAAATACTTTTGTGTGAAGGTTCTGTAGGAGAAGGTCTGTCACTGAGTGTTGCAGAAGAGTGGGTGACAAATGGAAAGAATAAGTTGGAAAGAATGTGATCATTCATATACACTCCTAAATATGTACCTGTGGAGGGGGTTATCCAAACCAGAATGTCCAAAAACATCTGTGTTTTCTTCACAAACATAAATAGCTGTCAGTTAAAAACGTTTATTCCAGTCTCCTGTCACTGTCTTAGGTACCCTCTGCCATATGTAGTGCCAGTTGTCCTGCTGGATTCAAGAAGTCGCTTTTGGAGGGGAAGCCTCCTTGTTGCTTTAGTTGCTCCCCGTGCTCAGAAGGAGAAATCTCCAATTATATAGGTGAGTTACTGCAAGGAGGTCGCATCTCATGGCCCCTTCTAGTAAAAAAAAAAAAAAAAAAAAAACTAAGAGCATATTCTTTGTCTCAATTTTACAGAAATGTCCTGGCCTCTGTAAATAAATATATGAGCCTGAGAAAGAGCAGAAGCTAGAAACTTTTCCAATAAGATAAAGGGTGAAGACAAGATTCCTATTAGCACCACTATTATGAATCTTTGTACTAGAAATGTTACTTTTAAGTATAAGAGACCAAAGTAAAATTAAAGTAATTAATGTATGCAATGAAAAATACTAGTATCACTCTTTGCAGGAGATATGGTATGTTTACATAATCCTTGAAAATGAACTAAAACTACTTGAAACAATGAACATTTTCAAGACAATTGGTGGATAGAAAACAAACCCACATATATCACTGCCATTTGCATGTTATCAACAAAGTGCCAGGCATGAGAAATAGAAAGAGAAATCCCAGGTAAGTGTAAACAAGACAAAATATGTGGAAGTCTCCTTGCCAAGAAAAAGCCAAGAACTGTACAAACACAATGACATGGCAAAATTTTCCTGCTGTACAATGAGAAAGATAATATATAGGAAGAAATTATTCATCATCTTATTTCTTTGATGAACTGCAGTTCACTTGCCCTTTTACTCCAAGATAGTGTGTCATGGATATACACAAAGGGAAAGATTAAAAACAATATATACAAGGGTCTATATGTTTATATGTATATATGTAAAAGTAGAGGTGTCCATATTTATGTATGCACATATATGTAAATATATATGTTTATAGATTAGGGAGTAAGACAGATGTCTTTGCAAGAAACAGAAAGGGAGAAACAGATATTGAGAGACAAAGGCAGAGTTAGAAATAAAAAGAAATGAATAGACAGGAATAGAAACAAAAATATTGAGATGGAGAAGGCAAAAAAAAACTTTAAAGAAAGTTACCTAATGGGGGAGTTGTATTCCATACATTAGAGACTGCAGACTTTTCTCTAACTTATGGGTCTGGTTTCAGTGGAAAATTTCCCCAACACTGACCAAGAGCTGAAAACTAGCAGGGCCTTTCAGAGATCGTGGTTCATGTCCCATAATAAACCTAGAGCCATTAGCTGACTCTGTAAGCTCCATAGGAGCCTTCCAAATGCTGTTATCCCTTTCTACTGATGATCCAATATTGCCTTTCCCTATTTCATTGTTCTAATGCTTCATGGTATTGAACAATATAGAAACAAAAAAGTCAGACATAGTGAGGAATGCTAACCAAATTAGCCTTTTCCCCCTGACATTGTAACCAACACAGTTGAAAGCAGGGATAGCCCTGGGACTGAACCTGTGTCTTGACTGTTAGAGGGAACTCCTGCAGCAGGATCAATCTCTACTAAGAAGGTCAGGTATTTAGCTGGGCCTTGTTTTCTGGGAGATACCAAAACCATTGTGGAGCAGAGTGACTTCCACAGTATTAAAAGTGCATCTGCCCCTTCATGGCCATCACCTGTTTTCATCACACTGCACATGGAGTGACATCAGATAAGTAATCAGCTCAGCAGGTTAAGAAATGAGACATGGGATAAGGAAATCACCACGTGGGTCACAGGACTTGAGCAGTCAACACTGCATCCCAAGCTCCAAGCAGAATAGATGTGGCCATGGCTTATTCAATAGCATTGCATTTGAGCCTGGCTTTACATGGTTTTGAATTTAAGAGGGAAGGCAAAAGAGGAAACCAGAGAACAGGCTGCTTCTATGAGAAGATCCTCTAATTTGTACAAAATTTAGATGATCCCTTAATCTCATCTGCTGCCTTAGTGGGGCACACATGGTTCTCTCCCCTGCAATGAGGGCAAACTCTTAATTTAGTGATGAGAAGGATGAGGATGATGGTGATAAAATTATAAGAACCATATAAATTGAGGCTCAAATTTGTACTACATATGTTCTTTCTCATTTGATGCTCATAATAACCTTATAAAGATAGTGTAATTATTATCCTTATTTCTCTGAAAGGAAAACAAAGACAGACTCAAGGATATTATCTCCCCAGAGTCAACAATTTTTTTTTTTTCTGAGGCAGGATGCAAACTCTGACTTCAAGTCCTATTCACATTCAAGTAGCCATTTACTTCCTGATAGAGCATAGTCAAATTGAAAGAGTTGATCGTAATTTGTGACATAGCTAGCATGTCTCTTCAGGTTTTCACTGCAGATGTGACAGGGGCAATAAAAGATTTGTGAAGATTACAGAGAAAGAGGGAGAATCGATGAGGAGGAAAAAACAATTTTTAGGCACCAGAGAGACTACTGATAGCAAGTATGGTTCTAGTGTGTCATTGAAGCATTCTAGATGCTAAATTCAGGTCTCATGGATTTGAAAGCTATGATTAAAATAAGGTCAATCCAATATTCCAAATAGTAGTGAAAAAATCCAACTGAGGATCCAAAGAGAATTTTTCTCTTTAATTAATTGATAAAATGAAGGTATTAATGGGTTATCATTTTCATTATTGAACATATCCTGGAAAGGCTTCATTTCTCTTAGGATGAATAAAAGGAACATTTCCAAAACAAAAGAAACAGGTTTTCTATAAGAAACTTGCCATTATTTAATAAGTCATCAATCAGTCAATCAACAGTCATTTAGTGTGAGAAGAACTTGGTCATAAATAATGAGATAGAGTGATAAAAAGGAAGTGAATCCTTCATTCAGGGAGATTCTATTCCAACTGAGGAGACAAGAATATACACATATATCTACCAAGGGAATGTTTAAAATTCATATAAATCGGTTGTGGAAAGGTGAAAACTGGAAGCTGGAAAGAATGAGGAAGTATTGAGACAGGCAGCTCTTCAACTTGAGTTGTTGCCCAACACAACACAGAAGTAATCTGGATATTTGATAGGAAAGGGCTCCACTGTCTAAGCTTATTGTCCTTAATGATTAGGTTAAGAAAAAAAGGTGTCATCACTTACATAAAAGGAATAAAGAGAACTTGAACCAAAGCCAACAGAGATCAAAGGCATGAATAGATTTGATCTGGCCAGTGTACAAAGTAACTTACCAGTGACTGTGTCATCCAGTAAAGAGAGAATGGAGTTTTGCAGAAGCAGAAGGAATTGCGGCAGGTCTTGGGATGATTTCCTACTGTGGGAATGAAGAGAAATATTTTAATCTAAACGTTAAGTCCTTGTTTGTCTCCTGCAGATGCTGAGCAGTGTAAGAAGTGCCCAGAGGATGAGTATCCCAATGAGCAGAGAGATCACTGCCTCCCCAAGTCTGTGACCTTCCTGGATGTGAATGAACCCTGGGGGAAGGCAGTGACAGCTGTAGCTGTTTCACTCTCATTGCTCACGGCCCTGGTACTGTGGGTCTTTGTGAAGTTCCAAGACACTCCCATAGTCCAAGCCAATAACAGGAACCTCAGCTACCTGCTCCTCACCTCCCTTTCCTTCTGTTTCCTTTGCTCCTTGCTGTTCGTGGGCCGTCCCACCGCTGCTTCCTGCCTTTTCCGACAAACAGTATTTGCAGTTTTGTTCACGGTGGCTGTTTCCTCCATTCTGGCCAAAACCATCATAGTAGTTCTGGCTTTCAGGGTTACAAGGCCAGGGAGCAGGATGGGGATGTTCCTTCATCCCAGAGTGCCCTACTGTGTGGTTCTCATCTGCTCCGGAATCCAAGGGCTTTTCTGTGCCATCTGGTTGGGGACCCATCCCCCCTTTCCAGAGGCAGACACATGCTCTGAATCCAGGTACATCATCCTCACATGTAACGAGGGCTCCACCTTTGCATTTTACTGTGTCCTGGGCTACATGGGCTTTCTGGCCCTGGGCAGCTTCACCATAGCCTTCCTGGCCAGGAACCTGCCCGATGCCTTCAACGAAGCCAAGTTCATCACGTTCAGCATGTTGGTGTTTTGCAGCGTCTGGGTCTCTTTCCTCCCCACGTATCAGAGCTCCAAAGGGAAAGCCGTGATGATCGTGGAGATCTTCTCCATCTTGGGCTCCAGTGCCGGGTTACTGGGCTGCATTTTTATTCCCAAATGTCTTGTGATTCTTCTGACATCATGGGAAAATAACACAAAACAGACCAAGAATCAAAGGAGTTCCAGGAGCAAGAATTCTTTTTTTTAATAATTTGATATCTTTATATTCCCCCGTTCCATATGAAACAACATTTTTAACTTTTTTTTAATGCTTTGACTTGCGCATTCTCTCCCTTCTTTCCCAACCCCAGAACCATTGAGATATCACACGTGCAGTTATACAAAATATTTATACAAATGTCTTGTTGAGAAATACATGTGTATCATTCCTTGGATTAATAAAAAGAATTCTTAAAATAAAATTTTTACAAACTTTTTAGCATCCAACAGTTTTATCATAAAGATATTCAGAAAAGTTTTGGACCATTTTGTTGTTGAAAAAGCAAAGTTATTCACAGGTGACCAATCCACTCTATTGCTTGACTTTGTACACATTACATTTTAGTTTTCATATGTTCATGTATCTTTCCAGATTTTTCTGGTCATCATAATTACAAATCATCAAAGTATTCCGTCATAATTACATACTACAATTTCTTCAGCCATTCTCCATTTCACGAGAATTCCCTCAATATCCAATTCTTTCCCCAAGAACAGAGGTGATATCAATATTTTTGTTCATATATTTCCTTTTCCTTTTTTTCTTAATCCCTTTTAGGTTTCAAGCCATGTCGTGTTAGTTTTAGGGGGATGAATTTGCCTAATTTTATAGTCTTTTCAACATATATCATACATTTTTATCAATATCAGTTGGGAACTAGCTCATATTTTAATACTTTTCATTCCTTTATCTATACATTTGAGAAGAGCTGTTTGCAGCAAAGAAAGTTGCTTCAAAATTGTTTCCATAATGACTATTGCTAATTATCTTTTCCCTGATTATTCTATTTTGTTTTTTTTTTCAATTTATCCCTCATGAAAGAGTTTTACTTTTCATCACATTTCACAATATTCCCTCTCTTTTCTCACCCTAGCCCCTGCTCTTGTTCTTTTAATGTTTTACTATCTTGCAAAATAATATAGATTTCTCTATCAGTGTTGAGTGTGTATGTTATTTCGTCTTAGAGCCAATTCGAATGAGTGTAATATTCACTCTCTCTCTCTCCCCTCTTCCTTCCCCTCTACTAAATGTTTTATGTTGCCTTTTTAATAGGAGATAATTTATGCCCTCCTCCTTCTCCCTTTCCCTTTCTCCCAACACATTCCACCAAATCTTCAATTTAATGTAATTTCTTTCATAAAGTATTCTTTCATATTCATATTCAATGCACACCTATGCACTCTGTCTATATATGCTCCTTCTAACTTCCCTATTAATGGGAAATTTCTCATGAATTACAAGTATCATCCTGCCATGCACAAAAGTAAACAAATTAATCAGATTAAGTCCCTTATGATTTCCATTTCCTGATTAACCACTTGTGCTTCTCCTGAATTCTGTATTTGAAAATCAAAATTTTTGTTCAGCTCTGGTCTTTTCATGACATATACTTGGAATTCCTCTATTTCACTGAGCTCCTACCTTTTTTGTTCGAATCCCTACAAAGTGTTAACTATCGAGTTAGAGATAGAGACAATAATTATCTACTTTAGCATGGTTTAGTATGATTGATCTGATCCTACGAGGAGATGTTATAGGCCAGAACTTGAAACAAGGTACTAAGTGGAACTGAGTAGACAATGTTTAAATCTAGTTTAACATTGATTCAATCATACAACAAATAAAGGTTTTCCGATATAATGACTGGTGTGTACTCAGTGAACAGCATATAACCAAGAAGCTGTCAGGGTCAAAGAGCACTCTGGGAGATACAGAAGTCCACAAGCCCACTCTTGGAAGCAAAGTCAGATTCATTCCATCTTCCACCTTTGTGCTGACTGGAGGCTGAAGAAAGCCAAGGAGCTCTTGGAATCAAGCAGAGAGATAGGTCTCTAAGAATCTGAACTGAAACTAAGGCTGCCTCCAGAAAACCTCCCCAAGAAACCTGCTCCCACACAGAACCATCATTTATATTATAAAAAAGAAGAGAACACCACACTTTTTCCTGAAGGACCATCATCAGTTTTACTGGGCAGGCGATTCCTGGTTACGATCCTAGTTCCTTTGCTCTCCAGAAATTCACATTCCAAATACTCTGATCCTTTGAAGAAGTGACAAAATCCTGTGCATCCTGACTGTCTTCTCACTATCCTTGAATTCTTTCTTTCTAGATATTTGCAATAAACGTTCTGGAATTTGACAACTCTATTTCTGAACATTTCCTTCTTGAAGTCTTCAGATGGTGATCAATGCGTTCATTCCATTTCTCTTTTATCCTCGAGAATACAAAGAGTTTTCCTTGATAATATCTTACCAGAAGATGACTAGGAAGTCTCTGCTGGATCATTATTTTTCCAGTGAGATTTATCACATTGTCTTCTACTTTTTCATTATGTAAATTTCAATTGATTGTATCTAGATTTCTCATAAAGGCATTAGCTTCCATTATACATTATATTTCTGCCAACACAGCAGCAGATCCAGAATTATTGCACCTTGTTTGCTGGCATCAATCCAGGGCTAGGACTTTGCTTGCTTGATCTATACCATGCCTGAGCTCCTATCTCACAATAGACCCTTCCTCATGGGAAGTTGTCCTACTTTAGTCCATTTTTTTCTGAGTAATAACACTCTAAAATGTATTTATCATCATTTTAAGGAATTTAGAGCATTTGCTGTGAAACCTGAAGTGAGTTCATTCTTTATTCAGCATTTGGAGCTCTGTTTCCCAGATGGTTTGGAGAGTATAGAATAGTGTTTCATTTCCTTTCTTTCTTTCTTTTATTTTTTTCTTTATTAAAGCTTGTTATTTTTAAAAAACATATGCATAGGCAATTCTTCAACATTGACCCTGACAAAACCTTATGTCCCAATTTCCCTCCCTTTCCTCCTCCCTCCCCTGAGATGACAAATAGTCGAGTATATGTTAAAGATGGTAGAAATATAGAGCAAATTCAATATGTTCATACGTATTTATACAATAATCTTGCTGTGTAAGAAAAACCAAATGAAACCAGAAAAAAGTTATAGACAAAATAAAATGCAAACAAACAACAACAAAAAAGTGAAAATATTCTGTTGTGAACCACACCCAGTTCCCACAGCCCTCTCTCTGGTTGTAGATGGCTCTCTTTATCATTAAACCACTGGATCTGGTCTGAAGCATCTCATTCTTGAAGAGAGCCACGTCCTCCTGAATTGATCATCATATAACCATGTTGTTGCCGTGTACAATGATCTAGGGGTTCTGCTCTTTTCACTCAGCATCAGTTCATGTCAGTCTCTCCAAGCCTCTCTGAAATCGTCCTGCTGGACATTTGTTATAGAATAATAATTAGAATAGAATTTCTGGGAGTATTTTGGGGAATAACCGGCTTGAATAATGTAATAAGAACAAGGCCATCATGAAGTACACAATATAGGACTCTGTTACAATAAGTAAACTGTTACCACTAAGTGCTACAAGTTATGATTGTTACAATAGGCAGACTGACTGCTAATTACTGTTTAATGTTCAAGTCAAGTGGCAAGGAAGAGCAGGATGTATATCTGTAATATTGAAATATTCACTAAGTAACCTGAACACTCTAGTGTTCTTGCAATATTAGCTTAGAGAAAATATAGACCCTGGCTCTCAGATCAATAAATAGAATGCTTAGATGGTACCTGGCTGGCTCCTGTACTTTCCTTTCCACTCTCATCCTATTTGGGGGAGCAGGAGCAGCATCCACACTGGGTACTCAACTAGACAGGGACCTGAATGCCATTGCAGAGGAGAGTGACCTGTTGGTGAGCTCAGGGATTAAGGTAAGAAGGGAAATTAGTTTATCTCCAGGCTAACACAAGAATTAGGTGGAAGTAAAATTGAGTTTTATATCATTGATATTGATATAGTGCACATATTGAATCAGAATGGGGCAAAAACAATCAGGTGACAGGGACTGAGAATGTTATCAGAAAGTCTTAAAGAAGCTAGTAAAGGAGAAAGAATTGGAAACTACTCCAGGACAATTACAAGAATTTTTTGAGGGTGTAGAAAAATGCTGTCCTTGGTTTTCAAAAGAAGGAACAATCCATGGGGAAAAATGGAAGACAGAGGGAAAATCAATGAGTGAATAATTTAGAGAAACAGGGCCAGGAGTTTTTCAGGGTTTTATATTTTTTATTTGAAATATTTTGAAAATCTCTCTTCTGCCTCCAGGAGTTCTATTAAGTACCAGAGTGCTTAAAGTAGGTCTGTCTGCTAGTACTGTGGAGGAAGAAGACACGGCCCAAGCTATAGAATGTTTAAATGTTAACAAGAAAGAACAGTTCACAGAACCTACAGATCCCTGCTTAGAGCCTTCTCCTAAATACAGATCTGAAGGGAAACTAAATTCTTACAGAAATGAATCAAATAGGTGAGTTCAAGAGGCAATTAAGAGAGACAAAGAAAGGAGAGAAGACACCCCTTTAGAAATGCAGTTAGCTTTGCCAGTTATTGAAACCCTCAATCCTAGTAATCCAGGACAAAATAGAGAAGATCAAGCTATTGACTTGTAGTTACTGCAATTGTTGCATCAGGCTGCTTCCAGTTATGCTTCCAATAGTCCAAATCATATTCTATCACTGATGGGGAGATAGCTCAAATTTTATTGAGACAACTTGCCCTTGAAAATGCTAATGCAGATTGTAAAAATACATTATCTGGGGAAAAACCAAAAATGTCTTCAGTAGAAATATTCCAAAAGTGTCAGAATGCTGGAACTTCTTTCAAGCCCCAGTAATGACCGCTGTGTTAAATAAGAATAAATCACAATCTGAGAACTTTTCAGAATCTCACAGATGCACAGATGTGCACAATGGGGTCATATAAAGACAAATTGTACTACACAAAAGGTTGCACCACATAGCAATTCAGCAGAAAAACCTTTGACTTTATGTCCCAAATGCTGGAAGGGCCGACAATTGGCTTCTGAATGTCCCTCTCAGAATAACAGGCAAGGGAATCAGATCTCGGAAACTCTCATCAGGCCCAACTCTTGGAATAAATAAAAGCAATACTTCCAAAAAAAAAAAAAACGGTTTTCTATAAGACACTTGCCGGCTATTTAATAAGCCATTAATCAGTCAATCAATAGTCATTTAATATGAGAAGAACTTTTTCATAAATAATGGGTTAGAGTGATAAAAAGGAAATGAATCCTTCATTCACGGAGCTCCTATTCCAACAGAGGAGACAAGAATACATACACTGTATCTACTGAAGAAATGTTTAAATTCATATAAATCAGTTGTGGAAAGGTGTAAACTGGGGGCTGGAAAGAATGAGGAAGTATTGAGACAGGCAGCTCTTCCACTTGAGTTGTTGCCCAACACAACACAGAAGTAATCTCGATATTTGATACGAAATGGCTCCACTGTCTAAGCTTATTGTCCTTAGTGATTAGGTTAAGAAAAAAAGGTGTCATCATTTATATAAAAGGAATAAAGAGAACTTGAACCCAAGCTAACAGTGATCAAGGGCATGAATAGATTTGATCTGGCCAGTATACCAAGTAACTTACCAGTGACTATGTCATCTAATAAGGAGAGAATGGGGTTTTGCATCCGGTGGAAGCAGAAGGAATTGCAGCAGGTCTGGTGCTGATTTCCTACTGTGGGAATGAAGAGAAATATTTTAATCTAAACGTTAAGTCCTTGTTTGTCTCCTGCAGATGCTGAGCAGTGTAAGAAGTGCCCAGAGCATGAATATCCCAATGAGCAGAGAGATCACTGTCCCCCCAAGACTGTGACCTTCCTGGATGTAAATGAACCCTTTCAGAGTTACAGGGCCAGGAAGCAGGATGCATATATTGCTTCATCCTAGAGTGTCCTACTGTGTGGTTCTCATCTGCTCTGGAATCCAAGGGCTTTTCTTTGCCATCTGGTTGGGGACCTATCCCCCCTTTCCAGAGGCAGACACACGCTCTGAATCAGGCCACATTATCCTCACATGTAACGAGGGCTCCGCCTTTGCATTTTATTATGTCCTGTGCTACATGGGCTTTCTGGCCCTGGCGACCTTCACCATAGCCTTCCTGGCCAGGAACCTGCCCGATGCCTTCAATGAAGCCAAGTTCATCACGTTCAGCATGCTGGTGTTTTGCAGCATCTGGGTCTCTTTCCTCCCCACGTATCAGAGTTCCAAAGGGAAAGCTGTGATGATCGTGGAGATCTTCTCCATCTTGGCCTCCAGCACCAGGTTACTGGGCTGCATTTTTATTCCCAAATGTTTTGTGATTCTCATGACATCGTGGGAAAATAACACAAAACAGCAAGAATCAAAGAAAATACAGGAGCAAGAATTCTTCTTCTTTTTTTAATATTTGATACCTTTATTTTCCCCCGTTTCATGTAAAACACTATTTTTAAACTTTTTTTAATGCTTTGCCTTCCACATTCTCTCCTTTCTTCCCCAATTCCAGAACCATTGAGATACCATACAGGCAGTTACACAAAATACTTATATAAATGTCTTGGTGAGAAATATTCATGCATCATTCCTTTAGTTAATAAAAAGAACTCTAAAAAATAAAATTTTTACAAACTGTGTGACATCAACAGTTTCATCATAAAGACGTTCAGAATAGTTTTGGATCATTGTGTTGTTGAAAAAGCAAAGTTGTTTGCAGGTGACCAGTCCACTCTATTGCTTGACTTTGTACACATTACATTTCTGTTTTCATATGTTCATGTATATCTTTCCAGATTTTTCTGGTCATCATACTTACAGAATCATCAAAGTATTCCATCACAATTACATACCACACTTTCTTCAGCCAGTCTGTATTTGATGAGATTTCCCTCAGTTTACAATTATTTCCCCAAGAAAAGAGGTGATATCAATATTTTTGTATGGAAATTTACTTTTCCTTTTTTTCTTAATCTTTTTTTGGTCTCAAGCCAAGTAGTGTTAGTTTTAGGTGGATTGAAATCACATAATTTTAGGGCCATTTCAATATATATACATATATTAATCAATCAATGTCTATTGGGGATTGGCTCACATTTTAATATATTTCATTCCTTTATCTATACATTTGAGAAGAGCTGGCTGCAGCAAAGAATGTTGCTTCAAATTTTTTTTTCACAGTGACTATTGCTAACTGCATTTTCCCCATTTATTCTATTTTTTTTTTCAATTTATCCCTCAGGAAAGGCTTTTACTTTTCACCACACAGTTCACAATATTCCCTCTTTTCTCAGCCTAGCCCCTAATATTATTCCTTTATATTCCTACTATCTTGCAAAATAATATCGATTTCTATATCTATGTGGAGTGTGTATGTTATTTCCTCTTACAGCTGTGTGGAAAAAAAGGTGAAGAACGTACAAATTAAGCACATATTGATGAGGGACTGTTAGCTAAAGCCTTAAAGGCCTCACTTTAGGAAGCATGCCATTTTAGATAAGGTCTGGACGATATTCTATTGTTCAAAGAAGGACCCTGGTGGGAAAGCTATAATCTAATGCATCCCACTGGCCAAATAGGGGAATAGACTTATGTGACCAATTACATCATATAGAGGGTGGGATTTGGGGGGTTCTTTGTCTGAAATGTATAAATACTGCAAATATTTTCAAGGGACTGGATTTGGCCTGCTGTGAATTTGGCTCACTGACCAGGATGGAGTACGCTTCTCGAGATTCTAAAAAATAATTCTGCTTTCTATGAATGATCTCTGAGTAGTCACTTTGGGTAGGTCTTTTTGTCCCAACCAGTTGGGGGCTCTCTGAGATGAGGTCTTTGGGGGACATGGTAGTGTACCCCAGACAGGTACAGGTGCTCACGGAGTAGTTTTCTCTATGGTCTCTGGCTCTGGGTGAGCAGCTTTTCTCCCCTCTTAGACAACGACTCAAGAGGGAAATACTCAGTGGAAAGCAGAATTGAAGATTGAAGGAAGTAGAGTCCTGACTGGCCGGCACAGTTTTAGAATCAACACGGCTTGGTTCGGTAAAATCTTGGAACAGTTTGGGGGTCTTATTGGAGGAGTTTGGGGACCCCGAGGGAATAGCCCTTGCTAAATTTTGTTGAGTACTGGATTGTGACAGGCCCCAGAGTTAAAGAACTGCCGGGGAAGCTTCCAGGAAACTCCTAAACTTAGTTTGGGAACTAAGTATGGTAAAGACATAGTCCAAAAACGGATGTCAGGATGTTAGCTAGGGAATTCAAGATGAAAGGGAAAAATAGAGCTCTGCATGTGTCTGTGTGTGTTTGTTTGCTTCGCATTTTATGTACCATGTTAAAAGTTAGCAAGCTTTTAAGAGATAAGAATTCAGCCTCTGTGTTACAGGCTTAGAAAAATATCATTTCATGAATTGTTGGGAGTGGAATTCATTCAGAGGAGTAATTCTTTCAGAGTGGCTAAGGCAAGAAAAGAAAATCTTTTTTCCCTCTGACTGAAGCAGGCTTGTGGGGGAAAAGGGAGAAAAGGAGAAAATAAAAATATAGATTGAAAGGGATTTGAAAGTTTGGAAAGTTAAAAAAAGAGCAGTGTGCCAACATTTAAAGAAAAAAAGTATGAATGGAATATCTAGGCATTCTCTGTGAAGGCAGAGAGATGCACTAAATGGGCTTGGAAGTTTAAAGAAGCTCCATTTAGATTCTGGAAGGAAAGAGTGTTCAAGGTGAAACAAACTTCTCTCTGGGGGAGGAGTCCTGGGAAAAGCCCCTAATCTGTTGTATTGGTTTAAAAGCTCTGTTAAGTTTTAGGAACAATGATTAAGAAATTTGGGGATTGGTTATTTGATAATTTGCTTGTGATTTTAAACTTTTTAACCTGATGTACTAATTTGTAAGTAAGGAAAAACTAGGCTGAAGAGTTTTCAGAGCCTGCTAGAGTAAAGGGCAATAAAAAGTTCTGGAAACAAGATGCTAATTCCTGTGGGAAGAAAGGTGGTGGAAAAGAAAGAAAAAGAAAAAAAAAACTTTTCAAAACAGCTGTATTTAGTTTGAATCAGTATGGTACCTTCTGAAACATATTAGGTAATTTGTTAACATTGTAAGGTATGCTTTATGGAGTTATCGAGCTATTCACTGTATTGTGAATCTTAAAAGTTCTGAAAGGAATTGGAGAGGAGAATGCAGGTGATTTATGTAGGATTGATTTGTAGGAGCAAATTGAGAGCCTGAATGATATCATGAAGGAATCAGTTGGAAAAAGAAAGAAAAGAAACTGACTGCCTAAATCTTGAGAAGGAATCCTGTGTAGGAAATTAAGTGGGAGGAAGGGCAGCAGTGGAAAGTTGCCTTTGTTCCTGCTGTAGCCAAACTGCTGAAGAAAGAAGTCTAACCTTGTAAAGGGACAGGCTGCTCTTACAAGGTGTTGATTGACTGAATATCTGTATCTTTGAAACATAATGGTTTTCTTCTTTAAGGAATATGATCAGAAATGTGATCTATAGTTTGAAAGGGTTATTTCAAAAAGCTTAATTGATGTTTTTAAGAACTTTTCAGATTCTTTTATGTGAAAATAGGAAGTTTTAATTAACTGCATTGATGTCAATTATTTAAAGGGACTACAAGGATAATAGTCTTTGCCTTTGTCTTTTTGAAAATGTCTCTGTTATGGACAATATGTAGTTTGGGATTTTTCTGAATATTGGGCATTTTAAAAGCAAAATGATTGGTATGATATTCAATTTATGGAACATCTACTTGGGTATGTAAGAATTGTGCGAACATTCTGGGATAAATTTCTTAGTGTTAAAAGATTTACAATATGTAGATGATCCTCTTATGGCAGGGAAGAAAAAGAATGACCTTGTCCAAGTCACTATCAATTTGGTAAATTATTTAGGAGCACAGGGACTGAGAATTTCTTTAGACAAATTACAATTGGTGAAAGGTGAGGTAAAATATTTAGGTTGTTGTACAAGTGAAGTGAAAAAGAAAACCGAACCTGTAAATTACTTGAGGGAAAGAATGGAAACAGTAAAAGGAAGGGACTAGCCCACAGGGCATTGGTCACTGAAATTTTAACCAATCTTATGTTCCCTAAGAAAATTGCAGTGATTCATGGACAGGGGTTCCAAAGAGGAGATTCATTTGCGACAAGGGAAACTGCTTTGCGGATGAGGAGGCAAAATGGGCTGGAGAAGAGGAATCTGTGAGTCCGGAAGAGATGAAGGTGATAATTCTGGCATTTCTGCTTCCAAAGCCCCCGCCTTCCCTTACTCCAGAAGAGAAGCAAGAAATGCAAAGCCTTGGTGCTCAGGAGGATAAAGAGGGGCCCTGGCTCCTCCCTGAGGGCAGAGAGGTACTGACCACAGTGGGTATGAGACATGTGCTCCCACATTTACATCAGGGCAGTCACTGGGGTATCAGAGGCCTATGTGACATGGTGCTGACCAAGTTTGTGGCACCAGCTTGTACCCGATAGCAGGCAACTGGCCAGTGGGTGTCCTGTTGTCAGAGGATGAATAGGGAGGCCCAATGACAAATCCAGAAAGGAGGAAGACTCCTGGTATCGGGCCCTTACAAAGCATTCAGGTGGACATTACCAAGCTGCCATCGTTGGGGCATCTCAAATGCCTGTTGGTCATAGAGGACCATCTCACCTTATGGGCGGAGGCCTTTCCCCTTACCCGGGCAACTGCTTCAGCAGTCGTAAAGGTCCTCCCTGAGCATATCACTCCGAGGTATGGGCTGGTGAAGCAGGTACGTTTGGACCAAGGCACCTGTTTCACAGCTAAGATCCTCCTCTCTGTCGCTCAAACTCTAGAAATATCATGGGATTTACACACCCCGTGGCATCTGCCCTCATCAGGTAAAATGGAAAGGATGGATAATGACATTAAACAGCAACTGACTAAATTGGCTGAGACACAATCGCCCTGGATCAAGTGCCTTCCCCTTGTCTTATTAAGAATTAGAACAAAACCCCGAAGGGATGTGGGATTATCACTTTATGAATTGTTGTATGGTCGCCCTTATCCAAAAGGGATTCAAAATTCTTCCTTGAATCCAAGGACCTGTTTTTAAGGAAATATGTCAGGTCTTTACTGCAACATCTGAAAACTTTACAACTAAAAGGGCTTATTGCTCAGACTCCTCCCTCAGGATTCACGGTGCACAAGTTCTAGCCTGGAGACTGGGTCCCGGTTCGGACGTGGAAGGAGGACGAACTGACTCCGACCTGGAAAGGACCATTCCGGATCCTCCTGACATCAGACACAGCAGGGGAAAGGGGGTGGGCTCAGCGCACCAGAATGAAAGGAGCGGGGGAGGCCCCGAGGGGGGTGAACTTCCAAACTGCATCCAGAGATCGAGCTGAGACAAACATTGAAGAGGAACCGATGAACTGTGCACGTAAAATCCCGATAGTGGTATCGCTCTGGGGCACCTCACTGGGGCACTGCCCAAATCAAACAGGGGCAGGGCCATGGATGGGAGAGAGTGAGGGTGAATGGCCTTTACTCCTCACCCAGAGAGGGCAGATATCACAGATTGTGGTGAGCACAGGAACAGAGGGAGCAAGTCAAAGATTGTTTGTGACATGGGTCAGTGCTTCACTGGGTGCACCAGCATTCATTAGGAGGTTATGAGGGATGTTTGGAGGAATTTAGCAAGAAGCCCACTTGTCAAGCAGCCCATAATCTATTCAAACTGGGGATGCTCATGGGTGGGGAGGTGCCCGGCCCCAGCACAGATTATCAGGGAATATGGACCGGCGACAAGGGCCCAAGATGGTGGTTGGGGGTATCAGACACCAATATATATATTAAACAGATTAATTCCCCTGCAAGCAGTCTTAGAGGTAACAAGTAACCAAAGTGCTCAGGCCCTTAATCTATGAGCCGACCAGGCCCCCAGACAGGAGAAGTGGTTCTAGAACACAGGTTAGTCTTAGATTATCTGTTAGCAGAGGAAGGAGGGGTCTGTGGGAAACAAAACCTGCCCACCTGCTGTATGCACATTGATGACGAAGGACAAGCAGTAAAAGAAATGACCAAGGGCCCTCGCAGGATAGTTCATGTGCCTGTACAGGTCTGGAAACCCCCCTTCACAAATGGCTGGTGCTCTCGGTTTGATGGTGGCTGGAGAAAACAGCTCTCGTGGTACAGACATCGCAGTCAGGAGTATCATTCTGTTCCCACCATGTTTGCCCTGTATAATTACACTGGTAACAAGAATAGTTCGAGGATCACAGTCATGGATCTTACAGACAGAGGATGCCATTAAAATGATGATTTTACAGAGAGAGGGATGGGAGGCGGGAGCAGGGGATGGTCCAGGTGAGGAGATTAGCAAACAATGTGGGGGATGTTAATCGAATTTGGCCACAATGTAAGCTCTTCATGAAGAAAAATCCATATATATTCATGAATAACAGGGGAGGTTGTGTGGAAAGATGAAGAACTTGCAGATTAAGCACATATTGATCCGGGACTGTGAGCTAAAGGAGACGAGCCTATAGGCCCCAGTCACCAGATTTTAGATAAGGCCTGGACTGAAATCCATCGTCCAAAGAAGGGATTTTGGGCCAAGAAGCTGGAAATCACCTTGTCTGCTGCATCCCCCTGACCAAGGAGGGGAATCCAGGCTTATGTGACCAATCACAGCATACAGAGGGCGGGATTTGGGGGGTTCTTTGTCTGAAATGTATGAAAGCTGGGAACATTTCCAAGGGAGTGGTTCTGTCCTGCTGTGCATTCGGCTCACAGACCGGGGGCGGGGGTCGGCTTCTCCAGACTCTAATGAAGAATTCTGCTTTCTATGAGTCATCTCTGAGGAGTCTCTTTGGGTGGGTCTTTTTGTCCTAAATAATGGGTTGAGGCCCCTAAGTACCAGAGAGCCGACCTTTCCTGGGATGGCTGCCCCCCTCTCCCTCCCAGGGGCTGCTTCCCCTCATGAGGCCTGGGACAGAGAAACTAGAACCAGGAGCCCCGCTTTGGGGTCTAGAGGCCTGGGGGCCTCAGGGAGTCTGACCCCTGCTAGAGCCCGGGAGGGAAATGAAGGGAAAGCACTTGGTCCCCAAGGAAAGGCCAAAGGATGTGTAAAGAATTGGGGGTTTGGGGTGAGGGCAGGGCCAAGAGGAGGGAACGAGGAGGAGCCAGGCCTTGATGGCCAGCTGGGCCGGACCTGAGAGCTGTCCAGGCTTCCCCGCACTTTGCAGGGACAGGCCCCAGCTGGGGGGGCTGAAGGGACTTTCTGGGCAAAGTTGCACAGCTGGAAATGCCAGCCAGCCCCCCTGGGCACAGACCACCGGAGCAGGCCCCCGAGGTGACAGGACAGGGGAACAGAAGCCCCTATTGGGGGCCTGGGAGCTGCTGGGACCTGGGAGGGGGTGTGAGCTCCCACATCCCCAGTAATGAACTGGGACCCTGAGCAGGAGCTTCCCTGGGTTCCCTTTGGGGGTCCCTGGTGGGAGGCTCAGCTGCGCGTCCTTTAACTAAGAAAAATAAGAAAGTGCAGGTTAGCTCAGGGTGGGAGCTCGAGGCCCCGGGAGCCTCCCTGCTCCCTGTTTCCACCCCCTGCCAGGGGCTTTTCTCTCCCTTCAGTCTGGAGAACAAACTTTTCCCTGCTTTGGGAAGAGCTTCTCCCCAGGCTGTTGGAGGGGCCGGTTGTCCAGGCCATCATGGGAGCTTTGGGGAATCCACAGGACCGGAGATGAGGCAGTGAGGGGGGTCAGGTCTGGGGAAGACCCTGGGGTGGAGTCCAGCCCCAGGTCAGCTGCTGACCCCAACCTGTCTCCAAGTGACCTCATCCCCTAAAAGAGAAACGTGGCCCTGGTCACCCGGGAGGGGGCAGAGCATCCACAGGACACGAGCCAGGCCAGGCCAGAGAAGGGCACACGGGCCCTGCTGCCTCCCCCTCCCCAGAGGCCTTAGGGGCAAACTGAGGGCCTGTCTGTGCCCTGTCCGGGCTGGAAGGCTTCTCTCATGGCCTGGATGGGCCCAAATCCTGAGCATTCAGTTAGACCCGTTCGGGGAGAGGGGAAGAAGGCAAAGGGGCAAGTGAAGAGAAAAGGGGGAGATGTGGAGGGCCAGGTGGGCTCCAGGGAGCTGAGGCTCAGAGCAGGGAAGGTGCTTGTCAAGGTCACACGGGAGCCAAGGAGTATCCAGTGTGAAAGCATCCCAGAAAAATGTGGGGGAGGGAGGCAGGAGGAGGGGGAGGGATGGAAAGGGCCCCCAAGGAGACCCAGAAGGGACCAGGGAGACGGGAAGTGCAAGTGCATCATGTCACAGCCAGGGAAACTGAGGCCCGGGTCCCCCAGATTATCCAAAGGTGAGTCAGGATGGGGATCCCAGGCTTCCTAACTCATTGTGCAGAGAACGGGCCGGTCCCCTCCCTGTGGAGCCCAGGGCCAGGGAAGGCCTCTCGTTGGCAAAGGAAGCGGGGCTCTCGCTGAGGGGCATCTACCAAGGAGGGAAGTGGGGGCCCCCAAAATGCCCTGGGCCTTCAGCGGGCTCTTTATCCTCGAACTAAAGGAAGGCCCCCAGGGCTCCCTCGCCCCCACTTTTGGGGCCTTCCCAGCTCCATTTTCTAGGCCTTCCTTCCCTTCCCCAGGCATTGCCCGAGCCCCAGGTCCTGCGGGGCCACCGTGTTCCCCCCTTCCTGGCTGCTCCTTCCCAGAAGCCTCTTCTCCCTCTGGTGAGGGGGATGATGGGAATGATTTCCAACCACCACAACAACAATAAATGGCGTTTTTTGGCCCTTTAAGGTGAGGAAAGTCCCCTGTGTGTATATACGTGTCCCTGTACGTGTACGTACTTGTATAAATGCACGTGGACATATGTTCTTACACACACTTTGTTTCCTTTGAGCTCCGGAGGCTTAGCTCAGGTGCCTCGAGCTTCCCGGAGACTCCTCTGCTCCCCAGGGGTGTTCTCTGTCCTGAATACAGGAGGTCCTGGCACACAGTAGGGACTTAACTAATGCTTTTCCATCCCTCTTCCCCTCGTACTTCAATTCTCCTTTGGCTTTATTTTGGTTTTCTTGTTCCGCCATTTTTCAATCACGTCCCACACTTTCTGGCCCATTTCTGATTCTCTTGGCAGTAATCCTGGGGTATTTTGTCATATCCTTCTCCAGCTCATTTGATACACGAGGAACTGAGGCAAACAGTGACTTGGCCAAGATCACACAGACAGGAAATGTCTGAGGCCGGATTTGATCTTAGAAGATGTTTCCCTGACTCCAGGGCCGGGGCTCTCACCACTGCCCCACCCGCTGCCCCTTCTTCCTTCAGTTCTGTGCATGGTCCATCTCCCCCAGGGGAATGTAACCCAGAGGGGGAGGGCTGTCACTCTTACTCGGTGTCTAATAAATGCGTGAGGGGCGATCGAAGGCCTCTCCAGCTTTGGGGGATACACAGAAGGAATGTCCCAGCCTGAGGAGGCCTCCAGGGCTGGGGAGCAGCTGGAACGAGCCCACATCCCAGGGAGTCCCCGGACCCTTGAAAACGCGAGTGTGCGGGGAATGTCCTGGCGCCTCGGGCCTGCTCTCCCGCGCTGCAATAGTAACTGCCGTGTATAAAGTGCCCACTATGTGCCAGGTCCTGTGCTGAGCCATTGACAGATATTAACTCATTTACTACTAATACTAATAACCTCTGTTTATGGAGCACATCCTGTGAGCCAGGCCCTGGGCTAAGGGCTGCACAAGTGCCTCATTTGACCTCACTGCACCCCCAGGAGTTAGGTGATATTATTACCCCATTTTACATCTGGGAAAACTGAGGCAATCAGAGGGGTTTCCCAGGGCCCCACGGGCAGCAGGTGCCTAAGGCTGCAGGGAAGATGGGCCTGCAGGTGTCTCTGTTCTAGTGGTTGGAGAGTGGAAATCTGTCATCAAAATCCTGGACTGAGGAAGCTCTGAGGTTCCTTTCATCTCTAACTGATGGATGCTATAATCCTCCATAAAGAGTGAGAACCACCAGCAGAGGAAAACTAGGGGTACTGGACTTTCTCTAATGACGCTTCCAAATGGATGACACTGCGCCCTGAGCAGGAGACCTGGCTCACACGGACCCTGGTGCAGGGACCTGGATGAGCAGCAAGGCTACAATTTTACAGTCTTTTAGGCAAATTCTCATCTCTGAAGGATTTAGTAAATCTTGTGACCTACAATAGAATATTTCATGAGGTTTCTTCATCACAGGTGATTGAGTGAATTCAGGTCACAAAACTATTTTCCTACCAAAGGCACGTCTGGGATGGAGCCTGACTTGGAACAAGGGAAAGAGAGGTCAAAATATAATTTCGCACTTAGGATTTCCCCTGGACGCAGGGACTCAGCTGGAGATGCCGCAGGCAGTCTGGTCCCCGGAATTCTTCTGAGACTGAGACTTCTCTGTGGAAAATGGAATAAGAGGAATGGAGCCCATCATTATCTAAAAATAAATGTACCGGGAGACAGAGAGAAAGTATATAACGGTCACTCATCTCGCACCATTGTCTTTGTCTTGCACATGGACCTGGCTGATGTCCCTCTGTTTCCTCCACTGTGACCTGGAGATAAGAGCCCGGGCTGCTGTAGAGAGACGGGTAGTGGCTGGTGCGGAAAAGTCCCTCCTCAGTCCCTGCCTCAAGCAGCTGACTCGGCTGTAGCATGAGCAGTCGCTCCACTTCCTCAGAGTCAAAGCTCTGGTTACTGTTCAGAGGGATGTGGCCCTGCATTGTGAGAAGCATTTCTCACCTCCTTCCTTCCCTTGCTGTGTGTCTGTTGCTGCAGCTTCCAGGCTCTGGGCAGTTTTGCTACGAAGCCCTTCAACCCATGGGTTACTTCCCTGGAGATGTGGAGATTGGCTTCTTTATACCCTACTGCTCCCCTGAAATGAGCCGTGTAACAGGAGCAGCGCGGTTTCGGAGTTTTCCTAAAAAGGCTTGTAGGGCTTTTGGGTGAGTGTCTCTTTATGTCTGTGCTCATTTCCCCGGCAAGGATGCAGGAAAAGTCCTCATTGCTCAGTCTGAGTCCGGGCGCTCCCCTCTCTCCCTGTCTCTTACTGTCTGTATCTTCTTGGCAGCTTTCAATCTGTCTCCTTAACGTCAGAGCTGAAGAAAGAAAACCCCTTTCCCCTCCTTTCCCTTCCCATTCCCCATCAAACAGGCCGTGCCCAGGCTTCTCCCTCCCTACCAGGCTCAGTCTCTTGTTGTCTCCCTCCCTGTCTCGACCTGCGAGACCTCGTTACTCGTGTGGGCTTCGAGGGGGGATCCAGCCTGAGGAGAAATGAGCGAGAAAGAGGAGGGAGACGAGGCTGATTGTTGCCAAGGTTTCAATTTATTGCTCTCAGGATATAACTTATATAGGAAAAAGCATGGGAAAGAGAAGTAGGGTGGTCTGGGAAAGGAACATGGGCTATAGCTGGTCCAGTGAGCAGGAACATAGTGTGGTGACAACTCAAGATTGATTCTCAAGACCGTTTTGCCCGGTTGCAGTTCTCAGGATTGTTTGACCACCTGCTCGATTCTGTTGCAGCAAGGGGTGGGGAATAGGCACCTGGGCTAGGGCCATGAGAAAGGCACCTGGGGGCCTTCGGCTTCCAACATGTCCCCCTTTTTTCTCTCAAAGGCAAAAGAAGAAAAGAAAGAAAGAGAAGAAAAACTTTTGTCAAGGGCTGGTGGAAGGCCTGTCTTAGGCTATGTGGCCTGTATCCTTATCCAGTACCTAAATAACCAGGCCCTCAGGGCCAGGAAAAGGCAGGCCCCTGTCTTAGGCTATGTGGGCTGCATCCGTCCCAGCACCCCAGCATTTTCTTTCCTGCCGGGGTGTGCATCTGGAGAACGGACCCACAATAATCCCGTCATTGGGTGTCCCTGCAGCCGTAAGGTATGATGTTCCTGGATCATGGGGCCACAATATTCCCGTCATTGGCTCTTCCACAGCAATAGCCTGAAAATTATGGATGAGATCCTGTCTCCCGGAGGCGCCTCCACACCCTTAAATACCACGGAGACTCGATTTCTATGGCCAAGGTAGAAAACCGGAGGCCCTCAGGGGCAACGGTGGGGGATGGGAGACCCTCACGAGTGTCGATGTAATGGATTGCAATAGGTTTTCGCAGGGTCGAGTTGACCTGTGACTTAACGAAGCTGGTTAGTTTGTTAAAAGCCCATGGACCAAAAGAAAGCAATAGCAATAGGCCTACGAGGGGTCCTAGAAGGCTAGGGAGGAGGGTGGAAAGCCAGGGGGATGTGGAAAACCACTTCTGATACCAAGATTCTTCTTGTTCCCTCTTGTTTTTTCTTTTTTCTAGGCTTTCTTTGATTTTTTGTATACTATTTTCTACAAGGCCAAGCTTATCAGTATAAAAACAGCATTCTTCTTTTAGGGCAGCACAAAGTCCTCCCTGTTGTAAAAACAATAGGTCTAGGCCTCTTCTGTTCTGCAAGACTACTTCAGCCAGAGAGCAACAGAGTCCTTGAGATACTCAAGGCCAGACTGTAGCTCTTGGAGATCTTTGTCAATGGCTGCACTTAACTGGGCATACTGGTTGTTGGATGTAACCAGAGAGGCGATCCCTGTGCCGGCACCCACAGATCCTAGTCCTATAAGGACGGCCAAGGTGACAGCCGTCAAGGGCTCCCTTTTCTTCCTGATCCGTGGGTCGGTTCCCCGATCCCAAAATCTTAAAAAGTCATCTGGATCATGGATTGTAAGGTGGGGGAAGAGGGAGACCACCACACAGTAATCCTTTTTGTTGACAAAGTGGGTTGTAACAATAAATGTGGTCAGGCCGGAGGAGCAAGCGAGGTATGAATCATTAGGGGCAGCCACGTACGTGAAGGCTGGAGTAATTGCAATGGTTTGGTCACATACCTCCCTTAGCTGTAAAGGAGGCAGCATGTTGGGTCCTAAAAGGCATAGTCCTAGGCCAGCAATTTTACTAAGGGTGAAGCCATGCTTATTATCACTCCCCCAACGTAAGGGGGAAGGGTCATTGGTAAACACAGGGTTTCCAAAATGGGCAATGCCTTCATAAAAGGGGGGGAGGAAGAATAACAAACCCAGCAATCTTTCATGAGGGTATTGTTGAGCTTGCGGACAGCTTGGACAGAGGTATTAATCAAGGAAAGAATGAGCTCGGCAGAAGAAGGGGGGCCCTTAGGGAGGGTTGGGCGAAACATTCCATCATAGGGGGGAGTAGGGGGAATAGGCGGTAGGGCGGGCTTATGAGCCTGTCCCTGACCAGGACCTGGGTGGAGTTCAGGATTAGGGCCAATGGCCACGGTTTTATACTGGCCAGGGGTACCTTTAAGGAGTTTTATAGTAAATATTAACCCATCATTGTAGTAACTCTTGTAGAGTCTGAGGCCCCATGTAACACCTTGGGTCCAGGAAGCGTACTTTTTGCCTGGGTCGGTAAATTGAATTTTTAAAGGGTGACACCACCCGGAGCACTCGGGTATTTCGACCCAGCTAAAGATGTGGTAAGAGTGGTGGGTATAGTTGGCAGTAACTGTAATATAGTCCCAGGGGGAGGAGGGATTCCAGTAAGTATCACCCGTGGTCTCACAGCCCCAGCTACGGCAATAATAGTCATCGGGGCCTCCACATTCATGGGTTAAGGAACGGTCTCTATGAGTGCCGGGACAAACATAAAAGGGGACTGTGCGCAGCTCAGTCCTTCTGTCCTGCGTGCTACAACCACCGGCCCCTTCCATATATGGACCGTGAGTGTCTGAGGGAGCTTTTTGTTGATTAAGATAATCTACCAGGTCCCAATCTGGTGGGGCCCCCAAAGCTAATTTACAGAGATCTGGGTATAGGGTCTGAGGCTGTGATTCGTGATGTGCTCCAGATGGTGTCGCCCCACATATTCATCACCATCCAGGTGTAGTTGAAAGCCTGATAGGACTGGCTTGCATCGGAGGGATTCCAGACAGTGCCCCAGCAGAGAATTTCAAAGGTGAGGAGGCTCATCTTGTGGGTTCCTGAAAATAAGCACAATGAAAAGGCCTTCTCAGGGGATTCCCTGGGTGGGTTGTGAAGTTTGATTAGACGCTCTGGGAGGCATCTGGCATTTTGTGCTTGTGAATCATAAATGCAGGCGTGTCCTTTGCCCCAGATGAGGACCGGGTCAGGACCCTGCCACCTGTTGGACAAAGGGTCTCTCCACATGGCTTGTGCATAAGTATTGGCTGTGGATGAATGCCAAAGATGATCAGCGGCAGATTTGCCATCAATATCATAAGTAAGAAAATTCAACACAAACATTGCATGATTTTTAAAATTACCCGCTTTAGGATATAACATTTCTTCCCCTGATTGTAACTTTGAGATCATATTTTTTAAAGTTTGATGAGCTCTTTCAACAATTCCTTGACCCTGGGGGTTATAAGGTATGCCAGTAATGTGTTTGATTTCCATCTGGGCACAGAACTGTTTAAAGGTGGAACTAGTATAGCCTGGGCCGTTGTCGGTTTTAAGAATTTTAGGTCTGGGGGCAACAGCTAGAGAGGCAAGAACATGACAGATCACATGTTTGGAAGCTTCTCCTGTCTGCAGAGAAGCAAAAATGAAGCCACTAAAGGTGTCTATGGAAACATGAATGTATTTTAGCTTACCAAAAGGTGGGTGGTGGGTGACATCCATTTGCCATAGGTCACCAGGGACTAAGCCACGGGGGTTTATTCCCAAATGAGGCTCGGGCAAGAGGGTTAGACAGCCCTTGCACTGCCACACGATCTGGCGCGCTTGTTCAGGAGTGATAGAATATTTTAGCCTAAGAGTGTGGGCATTAAGGTGATGCAAGGGATGGGCCTGCTGTGTGGCAGCAAGCGGGGTGACTGAGAGGGCGGCGGCTATGAGTTGGGTCGCTTGATCCACTTTGTCATTTCCCTCTGCTAGTGGCCCAGGGAGGCCAGAGTGGGCACGAATGTGACCGATAAAAAAGGGTTCGGTGCGGGCAAGGATTAGGTGCTGAAGCTCTGCAAACAAGGGGGAGGCATTGGTCAAAGGGTGAATATACGGTACTGTTTCCAAGAGGGGGACAGAGTGTGCCACGTAGGCACTGTCAGTGTATAAGGTGAAGGGTTCTGTTAACAATTCAAAAACTCTAATGATAGCAGCGAGCTCAACCGGCTGTGCGGAGGTAAAGTTTGTTTTGAAGCGGGAGACTTGACCTTCAATACTGAAAGCCGCAATGCCTGAGGCTGACCCATCAGTGAAAACTAGCCGGGCACCTTTAATTGGAACAGACTTTGTCCCCTGTGGGAAGACAACAGGCGTTCTTTGCAAGAATTGAGTCAATTTATCAGAGGGGAAGTGGTTATCAATAGTTCCCTGAAAAGAAATGGAGCTGGTGGCCCAATCATCATTATTTTGAACTAACCATTGCACTTGGGAGGTTGTGTAGGGGGAAACAATGTGGTCAGGGTCCCTGCCAAAGAGTTTCAAAGCGGCCCCCCTACCAAGGCGGAGGAGGGTAGCAACCAAGTGAGGGTATGTGGGTAGGATTTTGGAGGGAGATGCGGGTAAATGGACCCAAAAAATGGTTTTTGTTGCCAGAGCAAGCCTGTGGGGGCAAAGGGAGTAGGGAATATGAGAAGCCAGAAGGGTTGATTAGGGGCATAATATCCTATGTGTTGTTCACGGATGGCATGTTCTACCGTGGTCAGGGCTTTTCGTGCCTCAGGAGTGAATGAGCGTGGGGAGGAGGGATCGGGGTCCCCTCTTAAGATGTCAAAGAGAGGTTTTAATTCCCCCGTTGTGAGTCTTAGGTAAGGTCTGAGCCAATTGATATCACCGAGAAGTTTCTGAAAATCATTAAGAGTATGCAAACGGTCTGTTCGCAATTGGAATTTCTGGGAAAGGACTTTGTTGGGAAGTAGCTCAAAACCTAAGAACAGCTGAGGAGATTTTAAGTTAGCAGCGGCCACGGACTGGCAGCAGTCAAAAAAATCTGCCTTCCAGGTCAGAAACTGGTCCTGTGACAAGACTGTTTGAACTACACGAACCCATTCAGAGGGGAGCAGGTACCCGCAGTGAGACATGGCCTCAAGGGCCAAAAGGGTAAAGGGGGCATTAGGTCTGTAGGCTTTGACTGGGGCATTTAAGTCTTTTAAGGTTTTAAAATTAAGCTTATGGAACTTCCTTGGAGGGGTGTCTTGTGCAGCCTGATCATTTTCCTCATTTTCATTTTCATCTTTGTCATCCTCCTCCACGCTATCTGACCCATCCTGAGTGTCTGTGCCTGCAGCAGGCCCCTCAGCAGAGGATGAGGGGGAATTGTCAGTGGGAGGGGCAGTGAGCTTGCTAGAGCGAGTCATTACAGGAAAGGCCAATTTCAGGTTCTTTGATCTGCTAATAGGGACCTTTTTATGTGGCAGGGAGGGAGGGGCAGCCACTGGGCCCGAAATCGGGAGGACGGTTTGTTTGAGAGAACTTTGTAAGGAAGACAGCTCTGTGGAGAGCTGGACATTTAAATCTTTCCCAATCTTTTGCCATTTTTTGGGATGGATGTCTGGCCCATTCACAAGAAACCAAGGGCAGGCATAGTCAACAAGCAAAAAGAATTTAACTAAATCAACAAACAAAAGGAATTTAACTAAATCTTTCTTTTTAACCCTAACTCCTCTTTCCCTGAGGGAGGCTTTGAAATCCTTTATGAAAGCCTGTTCATTACACAACTTATGGCTCATTTCTTATGAGACGGACGAAATCACTTACCGAGGACTGGGGCCTTCCTGAGCGGAGAAATGAGTCCTCAACTCGGGAGCCGGGAAAGGGGCTCCGCAGAGAGCCAGCCAAACTCCCACTGTTAGGGAGTGTCAGCAATTTATCAAGCTCTCTACCGAGTCCCTCTCAGCGGCTGAAACTTTAAATAGCAGGGGTCCGGACGACTTCTCTGGGGTCCGTCTGGCAAGGGTCCCTGCCTCGAGCCCCACGTTTGGGCACCACCTGTCTCGACCGGCGAGACCTAGTTACTCGTGTGGGCTTCGAGGGGGGATCCAGCCTGAGGAGAAATGAGCGAGAAAGAGGAGGGAGACGAGGCTGATTGTTGCCAAGGTCTCAGTTTATTGCTCTCAGGATATAACTTATATAGGAAAAAGCATGGGAAAGAGAAGTAGGGGGGTCTGGGAAAGGAACATGGCTATAGCTGGTCCAGTGAGCAGGAACATAGTGTGGTGACAACTCAAGATTGATTCTCAAGACCGTTTTGCCCGGTTGCAGTTCTCAGGATTGTTTGACCACCTGCTCGATTCTGTTGCAGTAAGGGGTGGGGAATAGGCACCTGGGCTAGGGCCATGAGAAAGGCACCTGGGGGCCTTCGGCTTCCAACACCTCCCCTCCTGGCCATCCTGACTTCATGTAAATAGGGAAGGGTTAATGGCCCGAGGCAGCAGAAGTGCTTGGGCCCCTGCTGCCTTTCTACCCTAGGACAGAGTCATTGCTGAGTGTGCAGATCCTGAGCAAGGGGAAATCTGCCCCGTTCCCAGGAAGGGAAGCTGTGTCTCCTCCCCAGCTTTGCCTATCTGACAACAAGAGAGCAGCCCTTGTTATGAAGCCATGGGACCCCTTCTTCAGGAAATTTAGGGTTGGGGATAATTCTACTCCTCCCACCTCATTTATGAGTGGGAATTATGACCTTATGTTTACTCCTTCCTGTGGGTGAGTGAATTTATCATTATTTTCTCTTCGTTTGGACGAAGGATTGTTGTCACGAACGTCAGCATGTCCCAGCTTAGGGATTCTCAAAGGCACTGAGTTCGTTGGGACTGATGGAGCCTGGAACTGAGGGCTGGGAAATCTGACTTTATTTGGGAAAGACAGAATGGTGCAGGATGGAGCGCTAGCAAGAACTCAGACTTGCAAATGGCTCTAGGAAATGCCTGTTCCCTCTCAGTGATGTCTGGAGAATTCTGTTTTCTCCGGGGGGTGTGAGAGGGGCTGCTTTTAATTTCTCAGGCTAACTCTTCCTTAACTGCATGAACCCGGGACAGGTGAGTGTGTGTTACTTCCTGGGACTTTGACAAGGCATCCTGACCCTTCTGCTGCTGCCTAGGTCTTAGTTTTATGTATTATCACTATCAACCCTCTGCAAATCCCTCCTTTACATGGCAGGATCTCAGTATATACCAATGCAACTCATGTGTAACACTTCGTAAGTCTGCGCTGTAGCGCAAAAAAAATTCAGGCTCCTCCACCAATTTCTGGGTCATTTTCCTCGTGTTACATCAGGGAGAAACTGATCGGCTATTTACTCTGTCCTCTGCTTGTTGAAGACACACCATGAGTGTCACTGAATGGTTCTTTAGCAGATAAGAATTCTTTTCCGAACCTTGTTGTAGCCTTGTGTCATTATTTAATCCCTCTGGATTCATTTTTATTTATACTTTTCTTTGTAGTTACAAATAGAAATTCTCTAGGAATGGATATTCATAAATTATAAATATTGTATAACAATTGTGTATATTTTTGTCTAAGAAACAAGGCCATTAAATGATATAAATTATTGGTTATTTTTTTAATGCTTTAGTATGCTTCTTTTTATTCTATTTGTTGATCATCATCGAGGAAAAGTGGGAAGTTTGACCTAAAGGGAGAAGTTTCACCAGCCATTTTGAAACATTAAATAACGATCCTCTCCTAAATCAAATGCCCTTTTAAATTTTGTGAATTATTTGTTTTACCTTGAGAACTGCCCCCCATGCAGAAGGCAAGGCCTCTATATTGATGCAAATTGAATATGAGTGAGTATAATGTGTCAGCACTTTATTTCTTCCTTCCATTATACGCTCAGGCTTCTAGAATCAACAACTATCCATGTCTTCTTGTGGAATGAGTGAATGGCTCAAGCAAGCAGTTACCTGAGGACAGAAAGCCAATAGTCCTCACACTTTCAGAAATTACAAAAAGAAAAGAATAGTGGAAGAATATATATGGATAGAGGCTAGTGTGAATTCAAATGGCAGGAACTAAACAGCTGTTACAGGGCTTAGTTTTGACTAAGTGATGGGAAGGTCCCTCTTCTGAAATGAATTCTATGTGAAGGTTGTTTTAATGTTCTGTAACCTTTACCATTAATTCACTAGATGTAATGACAAGAATTACTAGCAATACCTCATGCCTAACTTCACTCTACGTGAGATTAACAGGAATCCCAATTTGTTGCCCAACATTTCCCTGGGATGCCGTATATACAACTGCTATTCCGGTGAAGAAAGGACCTTGGAGAGCTCCCTGTGGTGGCTGTCTGGATCAGATCATTTCATCCCTAATTACGACTGCAGAGAGCGAGGAAAGGTTGTGGCTGTCATTGGAGGAGCCATGTCAGCTCTCTCTATTGAGATGGGGACCCTGCTTGACCTCTACCATGTACCCCAGGTGAATGAAAAGGAACCTAATACATTCTCTGTTCCATACAGCATAGTATCCACAGCAGTAGTGTTGGTGGCAGATGTAGTCGGAGTGGCAGCAGTCAAATAAAATGCATGTATGTATACCATTAAAAAAAATTTAAAGGCTTTTCATATGCATTTTTTTTTGATCTTCACAAAAAACTCATAATGAAGGCATTCTTGTAACTCCCATTTATAGTGGAGGCTCCTGTGACTGAGAAAAGTTAAATTGTTATCATGCAGCTAATGATTAACTGGGATACTAATTAATCTAGGTTTTCTTAAGATCAGTTGAACTCTAGTGACTGAACAAAGTCACTGTCTTCATCCTCCCCTGCAATGAGGGCAAACTCTTGTGATCATGATAAAAATTGTAAAAACCATTTAAATAGAGGCTCAATTATGTGCTACATATGTTCTTTCTCCTGTGATGCTCATAATAACCTCATGAAGATGGTGTGATTATTATCCTTATTTCCCTGAAAGGAAAACAAAGACAGACCAAAGCATATTATTTACCCAGTTACATAACAACTATGTTTCTGAGGCAGGGTGTAAACTCTGACTTTCTTGACTTCAAGTCCTATTCATATCCAGTAGTCATTTACTTAGTGATAATTCATAGTAAAATTGAAATAGTTGAGGGTAATTTGTGACATAGCTGACATGTCTCTTTGGGTTTTCACTGCAGATGTGTCAGGGGCCAGAAAAGATTTGTGAAGATCATAAACAAAGAGGGAGAATCAATGAGGAGATAATAATTTTGAGGCAATAGGGAGACTGCTGATAGAAATCAGGGGCCTAGTGTGTC